>NW_026114158.1:0-35473 GCF_018139145.2 Gymnogyps californianus | reverse complement strand
GGAGTAGATGGGGTTGAGGATGGTGAAGAGCAGGACGTTGTTCACCCCCCTGGAATCGTCCGTGTCCCCGGGGCGGGATATCTTCTGGCTGGTGGAGTAGTTGACGAAGGCGGGGTGACCGGCGATGTAGATCTGGTTGTCGGCTGCGTAATTAACAGCGTTGCAGGCGCCGAGGATGTCCTCAAACTCCACCAAGGCTTGTCTCTTCTTGGGCATCACCACCACGTAGCTGGGACAGCGAGGGCCACGGTCAGACCGACGCCGCGGTGCCCCCGCGCCGCTGCCGCCGCGTGCGTCCCCCAACGCGTCTCCCCTCACCTGATGGGGCCAAACTCCTGCAGGGCCTCCACGAGATCGGCCTCCACGACGCCGTCGATCAGCCCCCGAATGTGCACCACCGGGGAGGCGGGCGTCTTGTGGGGGTCATCGTAGTTCTCCTGGCGGGAGAGAAGGGGTCGGCTCAGGGTGGCGCCCACCCAGAGCCACCGAGGCCTCTTTATTCCCCCAAATTATCCACGTCTGGGGCACTACCAAGAAAAACCGCTCCGGGTAAGGTCTCAACCACCGCTGCGGGAGTCCCAGCCCGCCCTCCGCCCTTCACCGTAGCCGAGGGTCCCGTCTTGGTGGTTAAGGAGCGGTTTTGAACTTGCTGCGACCCAAGAGCTCCCAGTGCTGCTGGGGGATGCGGGCAAAGACCCTGCAGGGCCCTGACTCCCCCAGACCTGTTCCCAGATGCCCTGCAGGCCCTCGGGGTCCAGCCCTGACCCTCAAAAGATGTCTTCCCCTCTCCCTGATGGTACCGACCGCTCCGTGCCCTGACCAAGGCAGACCTTGTGTGTCCCCCCATCCCTGACCTGAGCCCCCCCAAGGTCTTGGCCTACCCCATGCTGCCTCCAGGCAGTCCCTAGCCCCCTAAACATCCCCCACACCCTCTCCCGGTCCCCCAGGCCTACCTTGCCCCCCATTTCCAGCCCTCTCAGGCCCAGCCTGCCCCTGCTTTGACCCCCCCCCCCCCAGGCCCCCATCCGCCCCCACAAGCCCTGCCCCCCCCCATATTTGCCCCCCCTCCAAGGAGCACATTTTGCCCACGAGCTCCCCCCTCCGCTCCTCACCATCCTCCCCCCAGCCCTGCCTCCCCTCCCGCCTCAGGCCCCGCCATGATGCCCACCCCCCACCCCCTCCAAGGGCCCCACCGCCCCCCGGCCTCCCCCGACCCCGCTCACCGCTCCGGCAGCGCCGGGCCCGCCACCAGCCCCCCCCGGCCCGCCAGGCCCATGCGGCGGCGGCTCCGCGTTGTCCGTCTTCTGGCGCTTGGGAGCGCGGCCGCCCTCGCCGCCCCCGCCGCCCCCACCGTAGTAGCGGCCCGAGCCGCCCCCGCCGCCGCCGCCCGCCGCCATCTTCCCCATCTCGCCCCCGCGGCCGCTGCCTTCCGCGCTCTGCGGGCCCCGCCACCGCCGCCGCGACATGGCGCCTCACTCCGCCGCGCCGCCTCCGCCACGCCCCTATTGGCCCGCCCCTCCGCCACTCAAGGCGGGGCTCCGGGCCCATTGGCTCGCGGCGCTGCCCCTCCGCCGCCGGCCCCGCCCTCCGCCGCCATTGGGCCCGACGGCCCGCCAGCCCCGCGCCCATTCGCCCGCGCTTCTGCCCGTCAACGGCACCGCCGCCTTCCACTGGCCGCATTTCGCGTCCGTCCGCCCGCCCACCGAGCTGGTTGGCTGGAGCGGCTGCCTGTCTGAACGGCGCCCCGCCCTTCTTCTTGGCCCTTGCACTCAGACTCCGCCTTCGTCTGCCGCCTCTCCGGGTGCTCCCAGAGGTCCTTTCGGCAGCGGCTCGCCAGGCTATTGGTCAAAGGCAACGCCAATCAACCACCCTGGGCTCTGATTAGATCCTCTCATGCCCTTCGCAACCTCTTCAGCCTCTCCCGCCAGGACAGCCCCCCACCCATTGGCTAACTCTCCCGCCTATCAACCCCCGCGCCTGCCGCCCCGCGCTCTGATTGACCGCCTCCCTCAGCCTTCACTTCGGATTGGCCCGCGCCTATTGGCGCTGGCCCTGCCCACCGCGCCCCCTCAGGTAGGGACCCCCCGGACCCCCCAGGGCAGGCGGGAGCCGCCGGAGCCGGGCAGGGCCCCCCCCCCCGGACCCCAAACCAGGCAGGGACCCCCCAGCGCCGAGCAGGGCCCCCCAGGGCCCCCAAACCGGGCAGAGGGCCCCCCCAAGGCCGGCCAGGACGCAGCCAGGTTTTAGAAATAAACTGCTTTATTGCACAAATATCGGGAGAAGGCAATAAAATGGGGGTTCACGGTCTCCATGGTGACAGTGGGGGTCCAGGGGAGCCCCCCCCCAGGCTGTGTGCTGCTGGCAGGGACGGCCCCAGCACGCCCCTGTATCCCAGTTCCCCCAGTACCCAGCCCCATTACACTCCAGTACCCCAGTTCCCATCCCCATCACCCCACAACCCTGGGGACCCCCCGCACCAGTGCCCCCCAGTAACCAGGAGCCCCCATCCCATTACCCCCCAGTAACTGGAAATTCCCCACACCAGTAAGCCCCCAGTAACTAGGGACCCCAGCTCCAGTTCCCCCTGGTTCCTGGCCCAGTACCCCCCAGTGACTGGGGACCCCCCCATGCCAGTATCCCCTAGTAACCAAGGACCCCCCGCACCAGTACCCCCTGGCATCCTGGGGACCCCCCCAGCATCCGTACCCCGCCTGTTCCTGCCTCCCTGCTCCCTGGTGGGACACGGAGGGGGCCCAAACCACCCCCCTCCCACCCAAACCCGGCCCCCCCCGCCCCCCAGCACCCAGGTCCCCCAACCGCCCCCTCCCACCCAAACCCCATCCCCCCCATGTCTGCCTGTGTGTCCCCCCCCCAGCCCCCAGAAGGGAACAGACGAGGCCAATAACCTGCCTCTGCAGCCATTTAATGTCACGGCCCCCCCGTGCTACGGCGTGGGGTCCCGGCTGCCCCCCTGGCGCTGGCTGGCGTCCCCGGGGGTCTCGCCATCGCCCCCCCGGGCCTTCCCCTCGCCCCCCCGGGCCTTGCCCTTGCCCTCGCCCTCCCGGGCGGCCTTGGCATCGATGGCGGCGTGCTCCTTCTTCACCAGCTCCTCCAGCTCCTTCTGCAGGGACAGGGATGGTGAGTGAGGCGGGGGGGGGGGGGGTTGTCGCAGCTGGGATGGGGGGGCGCAGAGGCCAGGACCACCCCCCCCCCCAAATTGGTGGGAGGGGGGGCGGGAGGTACCTTCCAGCCCAGCAGCTCGGCCAGCGCCAGGCAGCCGGCGTCGCACTCCCCCAGCCAGGCCACGTCCCTGTGGGGACAGAAGGACCCGTGGGAGGGGGTGTCCCCAAAACCACCTTGGGGGGGTCCCCGACCCCCCAGCACCCCCCTACAGGGTACAGACCTGGGGGTGCTCGCCCCCCCTGGAAGCCAGGCATCCCAGCCCCCCGGGGGTCCGCCCAGTCCTCCCCCATGCCCCCCCCGTCCCCCCCAAACCCCCTGCAGCCCCCTCAACCCCCCCCCGACCCCCCCTGCCTGTAAGCCTTGTCCGAATCGAAGTCCATGCCGCAGCCGAAGCCCATGAGGGACATGAGGGGGTCGCTCTGGGGCGGGGGGAAACAAGGGTGAGGAGGAGGGGGCAGCAGCACCTGCCCCCCAATCCCATTTGCCCCCCCCTGCTTTAGCAGCCCCCCCCAAACCCCCTGATGCCCCCCTGCTCCTCACCTGCCCTGTCTTCTCCTTGTTGATGAGGAGCCGGGGGGTGTTGGTGGGGACCCTGGGGGGGGGGGAAGAGAGAGAGGGGAGGGGACGGTCACGGGGGGGCAGCGGGGAGCGGGGGGGGGGTCTTGGGGAGCTGGGGGGGGGTCCGACCTGCTGACGAGGGAGGCGAAGGGCTGGACCTGCAGCGAGGTGCCCATGATGAGGAGCAGGTCGACCTTCTGGAAGTCCTGGGGGGAGAGGGGACGTCACCGCGGGGTCACTGGTGTGTTGTGTCCCCCCCCCCAGCCCCGATCCGGGAAGGGGGGGGGGGGGGGGGCTGCAGGGCCCCCCCACAAACCCACTCACCGATTGCAGGAGGGTGAAGAAGCGCGAGGGGAGGCTCTCCCCGAAAAAAACGATATCTAGAGGGGGGGTGGGGGGCGGAGGTGAGCAGAGGGGCTGAGGGGGGGCCCCATGCGCCCCCCCCCCCCCCAAACTCACCGGGTTTCACCACGCTCTGGCACTTCTCGCATTTGGGGACGAGGGATGAGAAAATCCTTTCTGGAAGAGATGGGGATGGGAGAGCTCAGTGGGAGGGGGGGGGGCTTGGGGGGGGACACAGAGGGATGGGGGGACGACACACAGAGGACATGGGGGGGACAGACAGAGGGACATGGGGGGGGGACGTGGGGGAGAGCAAGCTCCCGTTAGGACCCCATCCCAGAGAATGGGGACCCCCTGCCCACCCTGGAGCTATCCCCTCGCCCAGCCCGGGGACACACTGCCACCCCCCCAGCCTCAGTGGTGCCCCGGGGGGGTCCCACGGCGTGCCCCCCCCCCCCCCCCCCCATACCCTTCATCCACTGGAGGCCGTAGGGCTGCCGGCAGGAGGGGCGCAGGCAGTGCGAGGTGAAGAAGGTGCCGTGAGCCTCCACCAGCAGCTCGGGCTCCAGCCCCGCCACCCGCTCCAGCGTGTCGATGTTCTGCCGGGGTGGGGGGGGTCAGGGGCACCCCGACAACCCCCCCCAGGACCCCCCCCCTCCCCAACTCCCCCACCCCAGAAGGGGGGTCCCTACCTGGGTGTAACAGCGCAGCAGCAGCCCCTTCTCCTGCAGCAGCCGCATGAAATAGTGACACACCGTGGGCTGGCGGGGGGGGGACGGGACAGAGCAGGGGGTCAGTTTGGGGGGGCAGCGGGGTGGGGAAGCCCCCAGGGACTTTTTTTTTTGGGGGGGGGGGGCTGCAGCAAGAGGAAACTGAGGCTGGGGAGGGTCTTACCTTGAACTGCCCTGGGTAGAGCTCACGCGCCAGGGCGAAGAAGGGCTCGGGGTGTTGCTGCGGGGACAGATGCCGCTCTCAGGGGATGGGGGGGCTCTGAGCCCCCCCGGGAGGGCAGGGACCCCCCCCCCAGCAGGGCTGGGACCCCCCCTCCCCAATGTTTCAGGGGCTTACCTTGAAGAAGCTGATCTCGAAGATGGCCTCGGGGTAGGGCAGGTCGTAGCTCTGCAGGTTGGCGTAGAGCCCGGTGCCGGGCGAGCGGAAGTCGGGGATCCCGGCGGCTGCGGGGGGGGGCGTCAGGACCCCCCCCCCGCCGTGCTGCCGGTACACCCCCCCCCCCCCAAAACCCGTACTCACAGGTGGAGATCCCAGCGCCCACCATGCACACGACGTTCTTACCTGGGAGAGAGAAGATGGGGCGCTGAGGGGGGGCACCCCAAAAGCGCCCCCCCCCCCCAAACCTCCCCCCCCCGGCCCCGTACATCTCTCGCTCCGCAGGAACCGGCTCACTCCCTCCAGTGTCAGCTCGTCCAGCACCTTCTCCGGCTTCTCCCCGCCCAGCCCCAGCGTCCGGGACAGGAGGCTCCGCAGCAGCTCCACTGCACCGGGGCGGGGGGGAGAGGAGGATCAGCCACCGGGGCCCCCCCGCCGCCGCTGCGGCCCGCACCGTCCCCGCACCTACTTTCAGAGTCGCCCGAAGCGCCGGACTCGGTATCGGAGGCCTGTGGGAGACCGGAGGGGGATCAGCCGGTGACGGCGGGGGGGGGGGGGCTCCATCCCCGGAGAGGCCTGACCGGGGCCATGGCCACCGGTACGGGGGGGGGACGCGCACCGCCGGGCACTCACCGGCGACTCCGCGTCCCGCTCGGCCTCGTCCCCGCGGGCACCGGGAGCTGGGGGAGAAGGAGAAGGGGGGGGGATAAGCTAGCGGGGGGGCGGGGGGGTGTCCCGCCACTGTCCCCGGTCCCGCCGCCCCCCCGTTACCGTCCGGCTCGGCCATGGGCGCCGGCCGCTGCCCGGGCCACACCTCCCGGCGTGCCCCGCGCCTCACAGCCACACCTCCCGGCGTGCACGGCGGGCGGCGCTGATAGGCGGGAGAGCGCCACACCTCCCGGCGTGTGCCGTGCCGCCCGTCCCACTGCTGCGGCCACACCTCCCGGCGTGCACCGCGGGCGGCGCTGATAGGCGGGCGAGCGCCGCGCTTCCCGGCGTGCCCCGCGCGCACTGCCCCGGAAGTGGTGTGAGGACTACGGGTCCCGGCAGGCCCCGCGCGGCCGCCATCGCCGGGCCCGGCGGGGATTTCCCGGGACGGCGGCGGCGGCCCCATGGCGGCGCGGGCCTGAGCGCGGCCCAGCCCGGCGGCCCGGCATGGCGGCCGCGGAGGCGGCGGCGCCGGCGCTCCCCGGTGAGGTGAAGCGGCCCGAGGGCGATGAGTGGTGCGACAGCGGCCTGGGCTCGCTGGGCGAGGGGCAGCTGGGGCCGCTGCCCGCCAGCCCCGGGCCCGCCAGCCCCGGGCCCGAGCAGCCCGGCCCGGCCCTGGGCCCTGTCACGGCGGCCGTAGGCGCCGTCCGCCTCGCTGAGCCCCCCGAGGAAGCGGCGGCGGCCGCCGTGGACCCCGCGGCCTGGCTGCGGCACGTCCTGGGCTTCCTGACCGAGGACGGCGACACGTGAGTGCGGGCGGGGGCCGGGCGGACACGGGACCCCCCCACACACACACACACCCCCCCCCCAGGGACGGAGGACCCTCGCCACCCGTGGGGAGACCCCCCCCGCCTGGTGAGAGGGGATCCCCCTGCCCCGGGGCGGTGCGGGGGGACACCCCGCTCCCGGGAGGGCTCTGACAGCAGGTCCTGCCCCCCCCGGGGTCCTATCGACCCCCCCCCCCCGCGGGCACACATGAGGCTACGCTGGACCCCAGGGAGGGGTGCTCCCCCCCCCCAGCTCTGCTCTTGCTTTCTCTCATTGGGGGACCCCCGCGTGGGGCTGGGGGTGGCGGGACCCCCCCCTATAACGCTGCCCCTCCTCCCAGGGCCCTGCACTTGGCCGTCATCCACGAACATGAGGCCTTCCTGGACTCCATCCTGCAGTACACGGGGGGCACCGAGTACCTGGACCTGCAGAACGACCTGGGGCAGGTACGGAGAAGGCGGGGGGCGCGGGCAGGCAGGTTGAGGGGTGCCCCTCAGCCTCCGCGCTGGCCTGGGGGGGGGGGGGGGGGCTCCCCGCACCCCCCACCCCCTGAGGGGTCTCTCTCCCCGCAGACGGCGCTGCACATCGCCGTCATCCTGGGCCTGTCGGGCTTCGTGCGGAAGCTGCGGGCGGCGGGCGCGGGGCTGTGCGTGCAGGAGCGGGGGGGCCACACGGCGCTGCACCTCGCCTGCCGCGAGGGCCGCCGGGGTTGCGCCCGTCACCTGCTGGGGCCCCCCCGGACCCCCCCGCGCCCCGCGACGAGGAGGCGCGCGCCCAGCTCGACAGCGTCAACTACGACGGTGCGGGGCGAAAGGGGACGGGACGCGGCGTGGGGTGGGGGGGACACGGAGGAGGGTGGGGGGGGACGCCATGGGGCTGTGGCATGGGGGGGGGGACGCAGCTGTGGTGGGGGGGCGATGCTGTGGGGATGCAGTGGAGGGTGGGGGGGGACGCCGTGGGGCTGCGGTGCGAGGCCGTGTGGGAAGATGGGGGGGGGGCCCATGCTGTGGCACGGGGACATGGGCTGGGGAACCCCCCCCTATGGGGCTGGGGATCCCCTATGGGGCTGGGGGGGGGCTGCAGCGATGCCCCCCCTCCCCTCCCCGGCAGGTTACACCCCCCTCCACGTCGCCGTCCTCCGCAAGGACCTGGAGATGGTGGAGTTGCTGCTGAGCGCCGGCGCCGACCTCAACAAGGCGGTGAGCGCCGCCCCGGGCGGGGGTCTGGGGGGGAACATGGGGGTCTCCCGCCCCCCCTGACCCCCCCCTGTTCTCTCCCCCCCCCCCCCCCCCAGGAGCCCAGCTGCGGCCGCAGCCCCCTGCACCTGGCGGTGGAGGCGCAGAGCCCCGAGGTGGCCGAGTGCCTGCTGCGCGCCGGCGCCGACCCCGCCGCCCGCATGTACGTGGGGTACACCCCCCTCTACAGCGCCCGCCACCGCCCCGACCCCCGCCTGCCCCAGCTGCTGCGGGATTTCGGGGCGCAGGAGCCCCCCGGCGACTCCGAGGACAGCCCCGACGAGGGCGAGGGTGACAACAGCGACGTAAGTGCCCCCCCCGACCCAGCGCGCGCCCCAAAATCCCCTCAGCTCCTCCATTACGCCGATGAGGGGGGGCTTACCCCGCTCCCGGCAGCCCCCCTGAAACTTGGGGGGGGGCTGTGCTGAGTGCTGGGTGTGTTTTCCCCCCCCCAGGAGGAATATGATGATATCGTCATCAACAGCGGGCGCTGCGTGGACTGACGGGCCCCCCACTGCCCCCCCCCACCCCCTCAAGTCTCCCCCTATTTATCCGGGGGCTCCCGATGCCGTTGGCTGGACTTTGGGGGAGCCCCCGCTCCCCCCCCACCCCAACCCTGCCACCCACACCCCCACAGCCCCCCTGCCCCCCCATCCCAGTTGTAGCGTAGAGAATTTATATTGGTTGTTGTAAAATAAAGAGGTGTTCGGCCACCGCGCAGCCCCCCCTTCCACCCCCCTCCTCCTCCTCCTCCTCTTCCTCCCGGTGCCAGCACCAGGCAGGGGGTCACAGCCCGCTCCCCCCCACCCCTCACCGGGGTCCCTGTTGTGTGTCCCCCCCCTTCCCAGTGTCCCCCCAGCAACCTCCCAGTTTCTCCTCTGGGCGCTGCGCTCACGTGGGCAGTGACGCGGTTACGGGGCACACACGCGTGTGCAAACGCACGTGGAGCGCACACGCAGGCAGGCACACGTATGTGCGAAAGCATGGAGGAACACATGCGTGCCCGCAGGCTGCAGCTCTCGGGGGGGGGGCGAAGGTGGTGTTTATTGCAGGGGCTCGTTAATGCGTCCGTGTGTCCCTGTGGGATGCGTGTCCCGTGTCCGTGTGTCCCTGTTGGATGCGTGTCCGTGTCCGTGTGTCCCGTGTCCCCGTCCTTGCAGACGTCCATCTTCTTTCCCGCAGCACCCACGTCCCTTCTCTGCCTCCGTGTCCCGCCCGGCGCGGGGGCCACCTCAAGTGTCCCCCCCACCCCGTGCTGGGGGTGCCTCGTGGGGACGCTGGGGTGTCTCCCCGGGCTTGGGGTGCGACGTGGGGGCCACCCGGGGTCCATGTCCCGTCCTGTCCCCCCCCAGCCCCGGCTCAGGGCACCTCGCGGCCCCCCCGGGGCTGGTTGGGGCCGATGTAGCGCAGGAGCGGGGCCGGGGGCCGGGCGAGCACGGCCTGGCCGACGAGGGGCTGCAGGGCGGGGGGCACGCGGACACGGCCGTCCTGGGGGGCGCAGGGCAGGGTGAGCCCCCCCCCCAGCTCTGTACCCCCTCAGCACCCTGGCGTGCCCCCAGTCCCCCCCCAGTACGCACTGGCAGCTGGTTGCACTCCAGAAGAGCGATGAGCATCCGGGAGACAGCACAGGCAGTGCCGTTCACCTGCAGAAGGGCCTGGGGGGGTTAGTGGGGGGCAGAGGGGCTCGGGGACCCCCTGAGGAGGGGGGGGGGGGTTGGCCCCCCCCCCAGCACCCACCGTGTGCGCGTGCTGCAGCCGCCCGGCCCCATCGCTGTACATGATGTTCAGGCGCCGGCTCTGGTAGTCGGTGCAGTTGGAGGCGCTGGAGATCTGAGGGGGGGGGGACAAAGGGGGTTCGCAGGCGTTTGGGGACCCCCAACCTCGACTTCAGGGACCCCCACAACGGGGGCTCACCCACAACGGGGCGATTCCCCCTCCCAATTGCCCAGCAAACCCCAAAACGGGGGGGGTGACCCCCTGTAGCGGGGCGGATCTGCCCTCAGGTTACTGGTGGAGCCTGTAATGGGGGGATGACCCTGTGCAGACCCCAAACTGGGGGGGGGTTTGCCCCCCACCCCAGGGGATTTATCCCCCCCTGTCGCCCTCACCTCCCCGTATTTGCCCCGTCCGGGCATCCAGGCTTCGATATCGAACTTGCGGTAGGCGGGGAGCCCCAGCTCCTGCGTGGGCATGTCGAGGACGCTGCGGGGAGCGGGGCTGTCAGCGAGGGTGACGCCGCCCCGGGGGGGGGGGGCATGCGGGGACGACCCCCCCCCGCCCTCACCGGTAATGCAGTCCCAGCTCGGAGAAGATCTCCTTCTGCAGAGCCAGGAACTCGGCCAGCAGCGCCTCGCTCTCCGCCCCGCTCTCCGCCGCCGTCACCCCAAACATCTCCACCTGCGGGGACAGGGCGATGTGCCCCCCCTGCCCAGACGCCGGCGTCCTTCCCCCCAGTTTCCCCAGTACCTTGGTGAACTGGTGGACACGGTAGAGCCCCCATGGCTCCCGGCCCGTGTCGGTCTCAGCCCGGTAGCAGGTGCTGGAGCAGACGACCCTGGCCGGGGCGAGGGGGTGAGGACCCCCCTGGATGCCTGGGTCCCCCTAGTCCCAGGGTGTCCCCCCCCTGTAGGGGGTCCCCAGGGTGTCCCCCCCCCAGCAAGGAAGGGTCCTGGGAAGGGGGGGGGACCCTGGGGACCCCATACCTGATGGGCAAGTCCTCCAGCCGCACAGCGTGGTCCATGAAGTACCCTGGAGCGGAAGGATGGGGCTGGGGGGGCGCAGGCAGCAGGGCTCCCGGAGCATGCCCCCCCCCCCCCAGACACACGGCCCCCGTTTTCCCCCTGTTTTGCCCCGTTTTTTCCTTACCTGCGATCCCCACCTCGGAGGTGCCGGCCAGGCAGAGGTCCTCGAAGCGGGAGGGGTCGATGTTGTAGACAGGCGAGGGGGTGGCGTTGGGCTGCATGCCGCAGCCCTCCTGCAAAGGGGGGGGGGGTACGGTGGCAGGGGGGGTCACAGGGCTGCTGGGGGTGGGGGGGGGGACACCGGGACAGGGGTGGCACTCACGAAAACGGCGCCTCGCAGCAGGTCGGGGACCGTCATGGGCAGGAAGCCCTGGGGAGAAAGGTGTGAGGGGGGGTGTGGGCCGCCCCAGACCCTCCTGGGCCCCCCCAGACCCCCCCCCACGTACCTTGGGCAGCAGCTTGGCCAGGGCGAAGCGCACGAGCGCGTGCTGCAGCAGCGCGCCGGCCCCGCACAGGTAGTAGGAGCGGTGCCCCGAGACGTGCGACAGGCGCCTGCGTCACGGGACACACACGCACGCACACACACGTCTGTGTCACGGGGGACGCGTGTCACACCCAGGTTGTCCCCGCCCTGGCACCCATGGGTGCTCACCGCTGGCGGATGATGTCCAGCCCCTCGCCCAGCTCCAGGTGTCCCTTCGGCTTGAAGTCAAACGCTGTGGGGACAGAAGCGTGGGGAGCCTTCCTCGCCTCGGGCGCCCTCCTCTTCCTCCCCAAAGTCTTCCTCATCCCCAGGACCCTCCTCTTCCTCGCCCCCCGGACCCTCCTCTGTCCCCCCAAGCCTTCCTCACTCCAGGGACCCTTCTTCTTCCCCCCCTAGAGCCTTCCTCCTCCCCAGGGAACCTGCCTCCTCGCTCCCCCCAGAACTCCCCATCACTTGGAGGAACCCTCCTCCTCCTCCTCCCCCCCCTTTGAGCCTCTCTCAGCCCCAGAGGACCCTCCTTGCCCCCCCCCCCCACCCCAATCACCACAGGGAAACTGAGGCACGGCTCCCCCGCCGCCGTACCTGGCTTTTCTCCCACCACCTCCAGCACGCGGGCCTGGCTCTCGTCCCCGACGGGCTGGGGGAAGAGGGGGTGTCAGGGGTGTGTGGGGATGCAGTGACTGCCCCCCCCCAGGTGCTGCCCCCCCCCCGGCCCCGGCTCACCGCCTCGGGGTGGGTGCGGTTGGGGAGCTGCAGGGCCTTGAGGTAGAAGCTCTCGTCCAGGGTGGCCTCCTCGGCCAGCAGCGCCTGCAGCTGCAGCCGGACCTGGCGGCCGCGGGCCCGCAGCGCCGCGTACGCGGGGAGCTGCGGGACACGGGGCTGGGGGGGGGGGTGGGGGTACACCCCCCCCCCTCCACCTGAGCACCCCCCCACACCGGGGAGCTGGGACCCCCTCCCTCCCTCCCTCCCTGCCCCGGGTCCCTACCGCCTCCGCCGTCTCCTTGTCGTGGGCTGCCTGCGGGAGGAGAGTGGGTGGGACACGGGTGGGTGGGACAGGGGTGGGGGGGACCTCGGGGGGGGGGGTCCTCACCATCAGGGCCCGCACGCCCCGGGCCACCTCCCCCTTCTCGGCCTCCAGGCGGGCGATGCTGGCCCGCACCTCCCCCAGGCGGGACCACGTCTGCACCTGGGTGGGGTGGGGTGTGGCCGGCGTGGGCGGGGCTGCCGATGGGCCCGCCCCCTCCCGCGCACAAGCCCCGCCCCATCGATCCACACAACCCTTGTGTGTAGCTCTCAGCCTCTCCACAAGCCCCGCCTATTTGTGCTGGGCTCCACCCCTTCCCCTTTAAGCCCCGCCTGCACCCTCTAGGCCCCACCCACCCCCGCAACACCCCGCCCACCCCAGGTCCAGCCCCACCCCGGCCAAACCCCACTTACCACGAGCCCCGCCCCGATCCTAGGCAGACCCCGCCCACCCGTAGACAGACCGCGCCCCCCAAGGCCCTGCCCCTCCCCAGCCAGATCCGCCCCCTCTTCGCAGACTCCGCCCACCCCGAGGCTCCGCCCGTCTCCGGTCCCCAGCCCCCGTCGGACCCGCCCCTCCCGGCGGCTCCCGCCCACCGCAGGCAGGCCCCGCCCCCCAGGCCCCGCCCCGCTCACGATCTCGCGGAGGTCTCCCGCCCGCAGCGGCCCCCGCCGCCGCTCCAGCTCCCGCTCGCTCAGCGCCGCCACGTCCAGCTGCGGCCGCGCGCTCAGGCCCTCGCGCACGTGCTCGTACAGGCGGCTCCGCCCCGGCCCGGCCCCGCCGCCCGCCCCGCGCCACCCCCGCGCCGCCGCCCGCCGCGCCGCCGCCAGCGCCCTGGGCGCCGCCATCTTGGACGCCGGCGCGGGTCTGACGAGCGTCACGTGGCGGAAGGGGCGGGGCACAGCGCCGTCACGCCCTCGGAGCGCTCTGGCCACGCCCCCTTCCCGGCTCCTACCCCGAGCGCGCTGTCCGGCGTCCCCAGCTCCCCCCCAGTGTCACCAGTGCCCTCAGGCCCCCCCCCCCAGTGTCCCCAGCTCCCCCCAGTGTCACCAGTGCGCTCAGGCCCTCCCCAGTGTCCCCAGCTCCCCCCCAGGCTCCTTCTCAGTGCCTCCAGATCACCCCCCAGTGTCCCCAAGTCCCCCTCAGGCTCCTTCCCAGTGTCCCCAGAACCCCCCAGTGTCCCCAGGTCCCCCCCAGGCTCTTTCCCAGTGTCCCCAGATCAACCCACAATATCCCGTGGTCCCCCCCAGGCCCCCAACTGCACCCCAAATGTCCCCCCAGACCTCTTCCCAGTGCCCCCAACTCCCACCCCGTGTCCCCAAGCCCCTCCCAATGTCCCCAGGTCCCCCCAGTACCCCCAGGTCCTCCCCTGTCCCCTCCCAGGCCCCTTCCCAGTGCTCCCAGGCTCCCTCCCAATGTCCCCAGGTCCCCCCAGTACCCCCAGGTCCTCCCATGTCCCCCCCAGGCCCCTTCCCAGTGCCCCCAAGCCCCTTCCCAATGTCCCTAGGTCCCCCCAGGTCCTCCCATGTCCCCCCCCAGGTCCCTTCCCAGTGCTCCCAGGCTCCTTCCCAATGTCCCCAGGTCCCCCCAGCACCCCCAGGCCCTCCCATGTCCCCCCCCAGGCCCCTTCCCAGTGCCCCCAGGCTCCTTCCCAATGTCCCCAGCCCCCCCCAGCGCCCCCCAGCTCCCCCAACACCACTCCGCAGCGCTTCCCGCACAGCCACAACCTTTAATGGGTGCAGCGAAGGAAAGGCACGCTCCCCCCCCCTGCCCCGGGGCCACCGGCACGGCGTCCCCGCGCAGAGGGGGCCCGTCCCCGCTCCCCCCCCCCCCCTCACTTCTTCTTCTGGACGTGGGCGCAGTCGTACTTGCCCCGCACGATGGTGAGCTTCACCCCCGGCAGGTCCTGGGTGCGGCCGCCCTGCACCAGCACGACGTGGTGCTCCTGCAGGTTGTGGCCCTCGCCGGGGATGAAGCACACCACCTCCTTCCCGTTGCTCAGCCGCACCCGCGCGCATTTGCGGTTGGCCGAGTTGGGCTTCTTGGGCTTCCGGATCAGGTTCTTGATCACCACCCCCTTGATCTGGGGGCGGCCGAAGGTGGCCCCCACCTTGGGAGGGGGCGGCTTGGGCCGGCCCTGCCGGTGCATCTGGTTCAGGGTGGCCATGCCGCCGGCCTGCTGCGGGCACGGGGGCACCGGCCGCCTCCCGGGCACGGCGGCGGGCGGCAGCGCCCCGGCACCTGCGGAGGAGGACAGAGAGAGGAAGGGGTCAGCGGCCGCGGGGCGGCTCGAGGAGCCGCGGGCGGGGGACGGGGAGCGAGGCGGGATACGCACCGCAGCCGCGCAGCGAGGCCGCGGCCCTCAGCAGAGCGCGGAGCGGCATCCTACGGGCCGGCAGCACCGCGACCGGCGGGGCCTGAGGGGGGAAACGCCCGGTTAGGGCTGCCCGGGGGGCGGCAGCCGCGTCCCCGCCCCACCAGGGCCCCTGCTGGGGCCACGTCCCGCACCGGAGACCGGCGGGGGAGCCGCCTGCGCGACGCCGGTGACAGCGGCAGCGGTGCCGCCGCGCTCACCTCACACCGCCGCCATGTTAGCGCGCTTCCCGCCGCGGCGCGCTCTGATTGGACAGCGGGAGCGCCAATCTCCCTCCCTTCGCTCTGTGATTGGCCACACTCCCCTTTAGCCCTCCCTGGCCGCGACTGCTTCTACGGGTGCGCGGCGGGGTCAAACGCTCTGCGGGCCCCGCCTTCTCCGCTCGGGGCCCCGCCTCCTCCGCTCGGGGCCCCGCCTCCTCCGCCCGAGACCCCGCCTTCTCCGCCCGAGGCCCCGCCCGAGGGGGCGGTGCCTGTTGCCGGGGGAACGCGGGTAGGGCGGGTGCCCGGATGCGGCTTCGATCGCAACATGGCGGCGGCCGAGTGAGCGGAGCGGGGAGCGGCAGCGCTGGGCTCGTCGTGAGGGGTGAGCGGGGGCTGAGGGGGAGGCGAGGGCCTGGAGGGGACGTGGAGGAGCCTGAGGGGAAGGGGAGGCTGGAGAGGGGCTCGGGGGGCGCTCAGCGGAAGGGGACTTCAGGGGCTTGAGGGGAGACGGAGAGGCCTGAGAGGAGATGGAGGGGGTGAGGGGAAGGGGGAGGCTGGGGCTGGGAGGCTGAGGGGAGAGGAGATGGGGGGCCCGAAGGGGGGGATAGGAGGGTGGGGGCTGTGGGGAGGGAGGGTGCTGAGGGGGTGGGGGGGTTTGGGGGGCCTGAGGGGAAAGGCGGGGTTTGGGTGTGAGGGGCTGAGTGGCGCAGGGGAAGGTGATGTGAAGGACTGAGGGCCCTGGGGGAAGGGGGCAGTGGGGGTGCTGGGGGGGGGGGGGGGGGGAGAGGCTGGGGAGCCCTGGGCTGGGGGATGTGGGGGTGAGGGAGGTGGGGGGCTGGGGGGAGGGGGGGCTTGGGGAGAAGGGGAGGGTGAGAGAGTGTGGAGCTGGGTTTGGGGGGGCTCCTTGGTGGGAGCCGGGCAAGGGGGTGGGTGAGCGGAGGGACGAGAGAGCTGCGAGGTCTCAGGGAAAGCGGAGAAACCGGGGAGGGGGCTGTGGGGCCTGCCCAAGGCCTCGGGGCTGGCGGGGCGAGCGGCAGGAGGGCTGGAGGGGAGCGCAGGCAAGGGCGGGTGGGTTGAGCCCAGGCGTGGAGAGGAGCCCTGGAATTCGAGGCGAGGCAGGAGGGGTGCGGGCAGCAGGCGGGGTGGCCGAGGGAAGGGTAGGGACAAGGCTCTGCCTTCCTCCGAGCCCTCCCCGGCCTAAAAATAGTCAAAACTGTGGGTTACGGGGTGTTGCAGTCTAGGCACCGTGCTGGGCCGCGTGTCAGGGAGCCTTACGGAAATCTCTTGTTCTCGCGCAGTGTCTTTCACCGGAGGATCCCGGCATGCTTAGCTGAGTCGGAGAAGAGTTTTCCCTTCCTCGCAGGTAGGAAACAGAGACAAAATAATTTGCCTGGAGAAGCCCTTTCCCCCCGGGGCTCCCGTCACCGCGCGTCGCTCTTCAGAAGTCCTTATTCTGCGTGTGTGCTTTGCGATCCGATATTGGAGAAGGGTCTTTCCGTGCCGGAGTGTGTCTGATGCTCTTCCAGAAAAGCCGTTGGAGCCCTCCTCGGCTCTCTGGGGCGTGGAAATCGGATCAGCCGTCTCCCCACGTGCTCATTAACACGCTGGGTCCAGCTGAGTGGGAGCGGGTTGCAGGAAGCACAGAAGAACATCCAAGAATTGTTTTTTTTCTAGTGTCTTTTGTCTGCGTTCTCAGCTCTGTGTGGTTTTGTGCACCCATCAGTGTTCACAGGGTGCTTCTCTCCCCGGTAGCGAGGCGAGTTAACCGTCGGTTGAGCTGCAGAGCCCTGGGGTAGACTTTTCCAGGGTCTTGTGCCACTTTAGGCCAGGCGTTCGGAGGCAGCCGGGTGCCGTCGCACAGGAGCCGGCGTCCTTCGGGGCTGCCGTAACTCCCCTGTCTTGCCCTGAGCCCCTTGAAAATGGGGTTCAGCCGAAAATGGCTCCCGTGGCTGTAAACATGAGGTAGCGGTGCTGCGCTGGTCCCCGCACCGGCCAAAACTCTGCCAGTGCCGGCAGTGCCTGGGTAAGTTGTTAGCGGGGACGGTGAATCGACAGGCAGGAGCGCAGGCAGCGCGTGCCCAACGCAGGTACAGTTGTCGGGCCCTGAAATTATTAATTTGTGTAACTCCTTTCCCTGTGCCCACGTGCTGGCTCAACTAAAGGTATCCGCAGCTGGAGATAAGCGCCCTGCACTTCGTTTTCTGTGTGTTCCCGTCGCCGTTGGCGCTTTGTTTGTCGAGGGGAAACGAAAGCAAAAAGAGAAAAGTGTCAGGATTTGTTTTGAGTTGTGTTTTCCATGTAATTTACTGAGTTTTGCAGCAATTAACCGGGTGGGCTGCAGGGTTGTGGAGGGACTCTGACAACGCCCTACGCAGTAGGCTCGTAAATAACTGCAAAATGGATTTCCTGAGAATACCCAGCTGTGGAGCGCGGCGGTGGGGAAGATGCAACCGACCTTAGGAGAGCTGTGGAAAAAAAAAAAACCCCGAAGGTTTTAAATAAAGCCCCGAAGTTTGAACAGTGGCCAAAGAATTAGCTGCTGGCTGCCAGTACAAACATTAACTAATCCTGGCAGCCTTTTAAGGCAAGTATCTTTAGTTCTGGTTAAGAAATAAACCTGTTGGATGTATGGGTTGTCCCCGGCGCAGGTTGAGGGAGGTTTTCTGGGAACTGCGGATAAACGCCACGTAGGAACAGGACTGTGAAACGTGGTAGCCGGCGAGGGTGTAACACGAGGCTGCGCGGATCCGTGGCCGGTGTCGCACGGAGTCATCTTGCAGCCGCTATAACCACCTTCAGAAAGGTCCCTCGGAAACCTCCTGGCTCTGCTGAGGGGTTACCACCCTGAGATTCCCAAAGAAAGGTAATTAGTTGGAACACATTTGGGCGTTGAAATAGTGGCAGAAGTTTCCAGGGAAGATGCCGATGGGATAACGATGGCTCAGGTTGCGTTTCACCTCCGCCGAGTGGAAACTTCTCTGCTCCCCCTCCCGTGTCGTTCCGAGTTCCCAGATGTTTTCCAGATACCGGTTATCTTTATTTACGTTTGCGGAGGTGACATTTATTTTACCAGCGCTTATCAAATCTGCCAGAAGGAAGCCGTTTTTATAAAAATAGAAAAAAAAAATCACAGGGTTTTGCTCCGAACCATTCAATGCGCTTTGTTGCCGCGTTGGTGACTCGTTTATTGACGCGTGGGCTCTGCGAGCTGTGGGTTTGCACGTCCGTCTCCGTTTAAAAGGTGGAGATTTCGTCGCTGATGTCTCGCTAATTGCCGTCCACCTCGCTGGGGGTGAGCAGAGCAAATCAGCGCAGCCTGAAATCTGGACGCCGTGCGCTCAGGAGCTGTCGGAGCGGCGAGGAGGGGAAAGCAGCGCCAGAGGAGATCGGGTCTGGAAGGGACGAGGTTTGGGATGGGGCAGGCCCGGAGCACATTTGTGGAACGTCCCTGCGACGCGCTTTTCGCCTTGCAGGCTCGGATCCTCCGCGCTTGACTTTTCCGATGAATAATTTAGGAATTTGTGGGTGTTAGGCACAGGGGAGGAGGGGGAAAGCGTAATTTTACATCGCGGCTGGTGGTTACGGCTTACGTAGAGCCTTCGTGGCCGATTTAGCACTGCCAGAGAAGAAACGTTTCCCTCCGAATGTCGACGGGGTGTTTTCCTGGCACTGCAGGGGACCGACATGCTGCCGTGCTCGCGTCCTGGCATGGAAAAGAGCAGCCTTTATCGCCCTGTGTGCTTTCCCCCTGACTCCGGAGGGATTTCCCAACTGCGCTGCCAGGTTCGATGTCCTTTTCCCAGCCAAAACAAGTGTCCGGAAAACGAGGAGCGGGGCCGACGTGCCTGCGTGTCCCAGCTCCGCGGCGAGCTTTGCCTCCCCGTCGAGATCGCTTGCTTTGGGGCCGCATCCTCGGCGCTCGGAGGGAAGGACGCGTCCCCCAAAGTCCCGCCTGGCTCGGGGAGAAATCCCAGGGACGTTTTCACGGCTTCCCTGCAGCCTAATTACAGCCGCATCATTTTTATTTAATAAAACCCGATTTCTCCTGAGCTTAGGGGAGGAAGGAAGGAATATTTGCCGTCGGCCTGGCGAATCGAGCCGCGGTAGGTTTAGTGTTTTCAGAGGCAGCTCTGCCTGGCGCAGGCGCGGCTCGTGTTTGCAAACCGGCTTCCTGAAGGATCTGCTGGTTTCGTAGGTTTTGATTAACTGGCAATTGGATAATTTCTGATTAAGTCCTCAGCCCTTCGTGTGCTCTTTCTGCAGCTTTAAACCAAACCCTTCAAAGCTGCTTCTCCCCGAGTAGGTGATTCAGGGCGCGAGTTTCTTGCTCGGTTTTCAGGCGCTTGCGTTGCAGGCGGAGGACATTTAAGTAACGATTATTTTCTCTAATAAAGTTGGACGTAATGAAAGTGTAATTCTTTTGAACTGTGCTCGCTCCGCTCTTCCTTTCCGTGTGTCGTGCACTTACACGGTGCAAATAAGCTATAATTTCTGTAAATGATGTAAGGGGCTAATTAAAGGTTTTACTCGACTAATCAGCTTGCACTTTAATTAGCACCAAATGGTAATCGCTTGCTGAAACATAAATTGACTTCTCGGCTGCCTGTTACGGGAGCATCCAGCCCGCTCTGGCAGGGCTGTCGGAAAAGGGGCGCAGGGGTGCTCTGCCTCCCGTCCAGGGAGCCCGGCTTCGTTAACCCCAGCGCCACCGTGGAAGTTAATGAGTTGTTGCCAAAGACGTCAGCTCGTGGTTTCACCTTCCTACCGGGCAGCGTGCTCCGCCTGGGTAGGTGGCACCAAATCGGGTCGTTAAAATCTCTTGGCCTGACGAAGGGGGGAGCGTCGGCCGGCGCGGTACCTGCTCGGAGCTTTTATTTCCCTGTTTTCGGAGGCTGGGTGTGTGAAGCTGACTCGGCTGCCTGCCCGGGAGCGGTGGCTGCCTGCCCGCAGCGCCGCACAGCCACGCGTTGTGCAAACGTGACGGGGTTTTTACCGTCTCTAATGCCACATCGGGGCCTTTGCAGCAACCGGAGAGGGAGCTGAGCACCGGTTGCTCTCTAAATACACCTCAAAATCGTCTCCTGACGCCGATGTCTCATTGCCCTGCCGTGCCGGAGCCTCCCGGCTCGTCAAGAGCACGTGTAATTAATGCGCCGTGGGGGGGGAAGAGCTGGAGATGGCCGTGTCAGTCTCGGTTCGCATTCTTGGCGTGCCTCGCTCCCCTGACCCTGCAGCTTCTGGCTCGGAAAAAAACTTGTGCTCAAAAAAGCCGAGCCCAGCCAGAAATTTGCGCTCCGTGGAGCGTATTTGGGTCCGGTGGCGTCGGAGAATTGTGCCAAAAGGTGTCGGTCACCGTCCGCGTGCACTGTGACGAAGCACAACTGTCCCCAGCGAGGACACGGAGGTATGCGAGGGCTCGGAAGCGTCTCCAGCTGATTAATGCTGAAGGGGAGGCCCTGGGGTTTGTGCCTGTGATCGTGTGTAGGGGTGTCTTCCACCCCCCCGCCCTTTTTCCTCCCCGAAACGAATATTTGAGCTGATTAAAATGTTCTCGCCTTACAAACTGCCTCCGAGGTGACTCCTCCTCTTTCTTTTGAGAGCAGGTTCCTGCAGAATAGCTGCTGCGGCCGGAGGTGGATTTAACAAGCGCTGGGGTAGGGCTCCCGCGCTCCTCCTGCGTCCCCGGCCCATCGCCTCCCCCCTCTCCTGGAGCTTCCTAACGGTCTTTCGCTAACGAAGAGCGATGCGGTAATGTGGCAAGCCAGCTTTGGTGTCCTGCTGGTGCCCTAAGAGGCTGCGGTGTCTTAACCCCACCGAGAAACCCCCCCCTTTTCCAGTGCCTTCCCCACCAGGAATATCCGCGGTGTCGGATCGGTGGAGGAACAGCCCGGGCGAAGGTGGGGATGTCGGCAGCCACGAGGTGAAGGCCAGGCTGACGCTGGGGGAGCCCGGGGCCGGCCGCAGAGCATCCTTCCTCCACCTCCCGCTCTGTGCACGTGATTTAACGAGTTCCCTTGCAGTCGCATGGGAGGGACGTGGCAGATTTAGGAGCCTGGCACATTTGGGCTGGTGGTCCCCGCTCGGTGCGTCAGGACTCCGACTCCAGCAGAGCTGTCGAGGGTTTGTGCAGGGACCTCTCTGCCCTCCGAGTAGAGAGGGAGTGAGAAGAGGAGGTTGCCCACCCCACGTTTTTCTTGCTCGATAAGGATTTTTAAGCCCAAACCGTGTTTAGAAGTACAATCCGCTGCCAGGTTGCATTAAAATCATCGTTACAAGTAATTCCCCTCCGAGGCTGCTGGGACAGCGAGACTGGTTGCGCACAAATGGAAGGGACTTTGCTTCCTTGGTGCTTGTTTATCATCTGAAGCTTTCCATCGCCTATCAGCCCGCTCCCAGGTCAGGCAACGTCCCCGTGAGCTCTTGTCCCGATGCAGATTACCGACCTTTTGCTGCTGCTGGGGTTATCTGGTTTCGATAAATAATAATAGAATGAAAACGACACGGTCTCAGCCATCTCCCTCTCGCACAGCCTCTCCTCCGGCAGCCTCAAACCTGCGCCATCCCCTCGGCAGGAGTCAGGTGCGTGGGGGACCCCAGCCCGCGTTTCGGGGTGCTGGCGTCACTGTGGGATACGCAGCCGACCGAGGGCTCCTGTCCTCCGCGAAGGAGCCCCGAGAGGTAAATCCGGAGCGCGGTGGCTCCGAGCCTCCCGAAGGCTAATCGGGTTTTGTCACTAAGCCCAAGGTCGAGCCTGTGCTCAGTTTTCTTGTTTCTTTTTTCTTTTTATCCATTGCTGACGAGCCGGAGCATCTGAATTAAACAAATGGGGGAACCTTGGATGGTTTTGTTTACTTCCCCGGTGGCTTAACGCCTTGTTCAGCCGTCGGGATAAAGATATCGGCTACAGATCGAGTTCCTCTCCTCCACCCTTGACCAAAGGGATCTTCTGCGTGCGGAGGAACCTGTTTGTCCTGGCCAGGATGAGTGGGAGGAGAAGATGCCAGATATAAACTGGGAGACTCTTTTCTTCTTTTTTAAATCAGTTTGGAACTTTCTCTTGAAATCGCACTCGAGGGTTTGGTTAACCCCGCTGCAGGCGGGGTCCTCGGCTGGGTCGGCAGTTGTTCCTGATCCCCTGTCCCAAAACAGTCTGTCTTTCCGAGGTTTTCCGCACCAGTTCTTAAACTGTTTCTGCTTCCAGAACAGATACCCCAAAACCAGCATGCGATTTGCGTTTCTTGACATCCTTGGAATTAAAAGCGCCTGCTTTCTGCATTGCCAGGTACGTAGTAGGATGGCGTTTCCTTAGTTTTGGATCTTTTAGGCTGGATTTTGCTCGAGGATTGCCGCTGTTGTTCGAAAAGTTGCACTTTTGCCCGATGCCGCTTTGCTGGGAAAGCAGCCGTGCACGGAGCTGGTCCTTGGGGCCGAGCTGCCGGGGCTCTTTGCTAATTAAAACCGACGTACGTACCCAAGCGCAGATTTAGATCTTGGCTCGAGGCCCTTGTCTGTGCTCCTGGCTGGCGTAGGTGTAGGTCTGCAGGGTTTTGAGGAAAGATTTTGGGTCAGGACAGCAGCTCACAACTCCTGGAGGAGCCTGGGCTTCGAGCATTTCCAGTCCTCCCACCCCTCTGGCACATCCAGCCGGAGATGCCTTGGGTCCACGTACGGACGTTAGGCCCAGATAAAACCCAAGCGTGTGAAAGCTGCTCAGGTAGCTGCCACGGGCCTCACGCCTCCGCTGCCTCGCAGGGGTTCAGCACATCATCTCGGCTCAGAAACGAGCTCCGCGCATCCCTCCTGGCTGGCTCCCTATTTAATTTCCGCGCTAATTATTTGCTGGTGCCCTGGGGTGCAGTCCTCTTGCCCTCCCCACAGCAGTCAGGCACCCGAGCGCTTCCGCTCAGAGATTAAATGAACGAAGACTTTCCCAGCGTCCGCCAGCTCGGGGAGAAATGTTGTTTGAATGTAATGGTGGGGAAAGCGGAGGTGAGCAAGCGGAGCGAGTTTTGTGTGACGTCCTGCATCGAAGGGTCGCCTGGTGAAGCGGAGAAGAGCCAGAGGATCAATTTCGGGTCTGGAGCTGATTTTGGAAAGTGATTTCCCAAAGTGCCCCGAGATTCCATCTCCTGTGTGTCCGTGCGTGCAGCTAATTCTGCTTTAAAGGGAGAAATTCAGGTCCGCTGCGCTTCTGCCTGTATCTCTGGAAACAGAGATAAGGGTAATTGGAGCTCGTGCTGCCAGGCACAAATTGTGTCTGCGGGGAATGGGAGGACCGGCCCGTTTCTGGTGCGATATTGTGCCACGGTGTTTTAAGGGAGAGTTTCTGGGTGCTGGGTGGCTTTGTCTGACGGGGGGGGATTGCACCGTCCCATGAAGCTTTAGAGAATAAGGTAGAATTCAGCGTTAGCTGAATCGAAGCTGGTGGATTTGATTTTTGGCCAGAGCTCTCGGTGGGTCCACCAAAACTCAGGTGTACCCCGTTTCTTTTTGTGCAAAATATTCCAATAGTTTCGGAAAAATCCCATCACCTTCATTGGTGTTTCTTCCTCTCACGCTGTTTTCCTTTGAGCGCGGTAGCTGGTTGCGTGAGGGACGCGAATCCTTTTCTGAAGCTTGCCGCCGGCGTCGTTGTCTGCTGTTCTCTAGCACCTCTTCTCTGAAGACCTCGGAGCTCTTCGTAATCATCTTCTGCTCGGAGAAGCCGGTATTATCCTGCCCTATTGAAGGGGAAACCGAAGTGCCTGGAGGTGACTCACTCCCTGTTGTGGAGCAAGTCAGGAGAAGAGCCGTGAAGGGACTCCCAGAAACCTGCCTTTTGGCGTTAAAGCAGGAAAGGGACTTGAGTTGTGGCAGGGCGATGACTCTGGAGTGGATGGAAAACGGCAAAAATTAAAATTAGTTTCTCACTCGAAGCCTAAGCTTTCGGCCACAAAGAAAATGCCTGGCTAGGCTGGTTTTTGTGCGTGCTGGTAACTGTTTCGGACCTGGCATTGCTTTGCCGCTGCTCTGTGGAGCATCAAATGCAGATGGAAATAGCAAGGCCTCGTGTTTGCGCAGCTCTGAAACAATATTTTGATTTTCTGGCTTAACCCTCGCTCCACCGACGCTGGGCTTTGCCAAAACAATTACTCTCTCACAGCTGTTCGCAGCAATACCCTGCGGTATCAAGGCAATTGTACCGGTATAAATAAATTGGGAGATTAATCCAGATGCAAAATAACCTGTCGAAAGCTCCCCTCTGTTTTCTAGCAGGTAGTTCCCCGATTTTGGATCGCGAGGTGTCTGTGCAAAGAGCTGTGCCCACGCAGACACGGAGGTGCTGCAGCCATTCCCAATTTCAGCCGGCGGCGTTGCCGGCCACGTCGCAGTCTCAAATGGTCGCTCGCTGTCGCAAGCTCTGCTGAATCCAAACGGATTTATGCCTTAAAAACAACCCCAACAAAACAACCTCCTGCAATTGTTTCCCTTCCCGTTCGTGGCGGGCGATGGGATTAAGGTTTAACCTCTCTCCGCCTGGTCTGCGGGTGGCTTCGGAGGGAGCTCGGCAGGCACTTGCCTTCCCTCCCCGCAAGCCCCGACTTGTCGAGGTCCGCAGGCTCCGGCACCTGAAACTTCTGCGCAAGCATTTTCCTCGCGCTCGGGGCGGGAGCGGCGATGTCTCATCGTGGGATGCCGCTGAACTCCATGGTGGGGGTCACGTAGCCACGGCCCCACTCGGTGCCACCGACTCGGTGGTCCAGCACCTGGACCTCTAATGCGTTGGGCTCACTTTTTCACCCCTGCTTCCCGGCACGGTCAGAGCCATCGTGCCAGGGCGGTGGGACGGCGCTGGGGTGTCCCGCTCTGCGGCTCGGTGCCCCCCCAAGCAGGACAGAGGAGACGTGGCCTCGCGAAAGGCTCCTCTTTCGGCAGCAAACGTCTCGCCGTGGCCGCAGGTAAAACACGCAGTGTGCCGCGTGGGTCGAGCTCAAGCCCCGCTGGAGGTGCCGGGATGTGCACCGAGCGCCGGCGGTCAAGCAGGGCTTTGATGTACCGGTTCCCTGTGCCGCCGCGTCCTGCAGGCCGGAAGTTTTGCTTTGGGACAACAGGATTAAAGAAAATTAATCCCCTTTGATCGAGCTTTTGAGGCTGCGTTTGGGGAGGTGCGTTGCCTCCGAAACCAGGAGGATCCTTGCAGGGGTTACTAAGTACTTCAGATGCTTTGAATTCCAGGATTCCGGATTCCGCTCCATCGTCTGCCTGGAGATACCGGGTTCGTTTAAGCGGTAATCCGTCGTTTAATCTGTCCCAGGTACCGCGCCGTCGCCCCGCCGTGCTCTCCCTGCCGCCGGCGTGCTCCGGCAGCCTCGGCCGGGTCCCTGTTTTTGGCCGCTCGTCTTCCTCGAGCGGCCCGGCGCAGGGCTGGAAGGCTGACACCTCTCCTCCTCTTTGAAGGCTTGCCGCTCCCAGCGCGGGACGGTTCCCTCCTCGCTTGTGCAAAGCCAGCCGGGCCAGTTCAACCCGCCCTCGCCGGCAGGTTAAACAAACCCCAGCAAAGCGTTACGCTTCCGCCGTCTCGGCAAAGCAGACGTCGACGTCCTCGGCTGGAAGAGGACGCCCGTCTCTGCCGCTTCGCTTCAGGTTTGTCCTTCGAGATCTTCCATCCTCGGAGAATGTGATACCGTCGAGGAAATCCTGGGTTTCCAGCTGAGCTGCTGGTGGCACTTCTAGTACAAGGTGATTTATCAGCAGGTACGAAATCCCCTTGGCGCAGTCCTCGCTGCGCAAATACCGAGCTGTTGATCGGGGCTTTTAAAGCAAAATGTGAGAACAAAGGCTGGAGCAATATCAGCTTGAAGCCGCGTGAGGAGTTTATTGCCAAATAAAAGGCGATAGCGGGGCTGAGTCTGTACCGCACAGGCCGTGGGGAGGATGAAGTCTCTGTAATAGCTGATACATCACTTTTTTTCCACTGATATTTTGAAACTTTGTTGTGCGAGTGAAGCCTGCTTCGTCTTCTGGTAGGGTCGAGTTGCAAGTGGAGTTAATTTTGGAGACGAGCTTTTGTTCTGGGGCTCTGAGGCGCTACCGGGATGTGCTTACACGGTGGGAAGGGACTAATTAGGTGGTACCGAGCAGGCAAGTGTGCAGCGGGTTCAGGAAACGTCAGGATCGTCTGCAAGGCAAGGATTAGGAAGACGTGCGCTTTCGCTAATTTTGTTCGAATTCTGAAAGATTTGGGGGCTAGAACTATTTCTTTGATGGGCTTTTATCTTTCTACGAATTAATGAGTGTGTTTCACAAGGCTCTCAAATTGATGCTGGGGGCTCTTTGTGCTCTTGGCAGCTGAAGAGAGCAGCTGGTGAATTTTTGTAGTCGCAGCAGCTTTTGAAGACGTGCGAATCGGAGGTTTTTAAGCCTCTGCTTGTTCGTACTGACACAAGAGAAGTAACTTTCCAGAAGGACAAATGGGTCTTGCCTCTTGCGTTAACAGAGACGCCGTGGCTCGAGTTCTTCCCCGTTCTCCGCTGCTGTTTTTCTCCTTCCCAAACAGATAAAACGAGGAACCCGTGAACGCTAAAATGTAAACGCAAGCCCATTCTGAAGCTCCTGGGGAGCTTGGGATGAATTCAGTGCTTTTCACCGAGCTGGGTGACATCTTAAATCGCTGTGGCTGCGACTCTCTGTTAAGGTTTTATGCGAACCACCTTCTCCCTCCGAGTATGTGCGCAGCTCTCACATCCCGAAAGGCTCCGGCGCCGACGGATCCAGGCTCACAAATTCACTCAGCGCGGGCGTCTGCCCGTGGAGCTGCCGTTTGAGACCCCCCCCTCGAGCGATGCGGCAGCGCCGGGATCCTCCGTCCTGGTGATGCCGGGAACACCCTGCTTGGGCTGCACCGAAACACTCTCCTTCACCACCTCCTCCGAACACCCGTGGCAGTCCGGTACCTTCTCCAGCCGAGCGGTGTGAGGTTGTAACTTGTGAAAGTGGGAGAGGTTAGTTTTCATCTGATGATCTTTTTTTATTTCCCCCCCCCTGCCCCCCCCGGATGCCACATCCTTCTGATGTGATTCTAGGAAAGCTTCCAAGCGCCAATTAGCAGTCCGATGGTGGTGCAGAAGATATTTTGATCCATGAATATTCTGAAAGAGAATAAATACGAGGAAAATTAGCGCAAATGGGAAGTGAGCAATCTCGTTGTAAACCATGATAGATGATTAACATTCCCGACTGTGGTTTTTTTACACACCCCCCCCTCGTACTTGTAAAAGGCATTTGAATAAAAATAAGACCTTCTCAGCTGCGAGACATCATCGGGCTCCGTCGGATGGAGTTTGCAGAGGCGCAGCCGTGGTGGCTCGACTCTTTTCACCCGCCGGTGCCTGCTGCTCTCCTCTGTCTCGCCCTCGCTGCCCGGTTCGTGGTCTGGCACCTTCCCGGCAAAGGCCGATGGGGTGGACCTTGTACGGCGGAGGCTCGGAGCCGCTCGGGTGCTTGGCACAGCAGGCTGCCGTCAATTTGCGACGCCAGGCAAACCTCCCAAGTTCGTCTGCGAGATTTGCCGGCTCATCGGGCCGATTCGAGAGTGTTTCCTTTGAGGAGGCACAGAAGGGAAGAAAAGAGAGGGGCGAAATGCGCACGCTGACATCAAAGTCTTGCTTTTCTGTGCCGGAGAGGGCTCAGACACCGTTCCTCCTCACGGGGAGCGAGACGGAGAGTGCGCACCACCTCATGGGACCCACCAATTAGTGCTGCTTTCATTTAGAAAACGGCATCGCTTTCGTTCAGCCAGAAGACTGAGGAAGAGGCAGAGGCTTTAGGCAGCAGAGTTGTGATCCTCACCCTTAGGTGAGGAGCTCCTCGCCTCATCCTCATGCAGAGGGTCCGGATTGCACCTAGCGTGCCCTGACCAGGCTTCGGGGGTCACGTATCTTAATAAGGGGTCTTAAAACCGGCAAAACCCACAGGAGCCGGGACTGCAGGTCGGCGGTCCTGGCCGTGAGGGGTTTGGTTACTGCAGCGCCAGCGTGTGCCGGCAGTCCCCGCCGATGGGCACGCTTCGCCGGCGTGCTCTCTGCCCGTGCTCCCGGGACATGGGCGTGCTTTTAGGAGCTCTCGAGAAAGCTGGATGAAAGCACCGAGGGGACGCACAGGGGGAGGAAGGCACATTGGAAGCGCGGCGTGGGCAAAGGGCTGCTGCCCTGACCGGGAAATACCCGGGCGAGCCGGGCTGGGAGGGCCGGTTCTTCCTGCCGGGATAGCCAGCGGGTTTTCTGCCGGCTCTCGCCTGCCCTTTCCCTCTCCTTCCTTCCCCTTCTCTTGATCCCCAGCCACCCGGAGGGGCACTTGACTGGCTGCTTTGTTTCAAATGTTGCTGCCTCATTGGTTCCCGTCTCAAATCTCCTCTATTCCTGCTCCGCTTCTCGCAAGCTTCGTCTTTAACCCCTCCGAGCCTCGCGGCGGCCGCGCTGCCATCTCCTCTCCCGGCTATTCCTCCCTCCGCGCCCTCCTGACGGATTACCGGCCTCGCGGCGTGGGCGAGAGTTCAACGGCGGCGGCGCTCCCAGTCCCGGAAAATGGTAATAATGCCGGTTAAATCGCGGGGCCGTAGCGCCGGCGTTAGTCACCGTGTCGGACGCACGGAGATGGTGGGAAGCTGTTATTTCGGTCGCTGACTTCGGAGCGGGACTCGCCGCTGCGGGAAGCGAGCCAGGACGGGCTTTGCTTGGCGAGCGGCTTTGCCTCCCCGGATCCCCTTTGGGGTGCGCCGGGGTTAACCGCACTGCTCTCCCCTGTGCTGATCCGTCCCCGGCATCTGACCGCCGGAGGATGAAGGAGAGGAAAGTCCGGCCGTCCCGGTGTGAGCCGGGAGCCCACGGGAGCCCAGCGGCAGGAGCGTCTGCCTGCGAAACCGGTTCTGGAGCGCGATAAGAGCAGGTTGGAAAGTACGTGAAGCTAGGAAAGTCAGCACCGCGGCGGGGAGGGGGAGAAAACGCCGGTGGGGAGAGCTGTGTGCCAGGACCACCACGTTGGCCGGGTCCTCTGTAGGCAGCGATCATGTCCCCGCCATGGGGCCGAGAGCGGCCGTCGGGGTCCAGGAACCAGGTGGGGGTCCGGGAGCGTGGACCCCGGCCGGCTTGGGGAGCTGATGGTGGATCACCCCGATCCGTAGGTCTCCCCACGTCCCGGCCCCGGCGAGGACGGGGACGCCGCGACCCCAGTCCTG
Organism: Gymnogyps californianus; assembly: GCF_018139145.2. NCBI lineage: Eukaryota > Metazoa > Chordata > Aves > Accipitriformes > Cathartidae > Gymnogyps > Gymnogyps californianus. The sequence goes on along the minus strand of NW_026114158.1, from coordinate 6,534 downwards.
CGCTCGTCCGCCCATCGCTCGCCGGTGCTGGGGGAGGCGCTTTGGAGTTTGCAGCGTCAGGAGTCGGGAGCGCTGCCGACGACCGGGAGCGTTGGGCCGGAGCTGCCGGCCTCCGGCGCGAGCTGTGACCCCCCCCAGCCCCCTTGGCCCCCCAAGGGGCCACCCCTGCACGGTTTTGGTGGGGTTCCTCGGTCCCCGTGCCCCTCTCGGGGCGAGGGCTTGGGGCGATCTTCTCTCCCTCCTCCCCCTCTGGCTTGCAGGAAGCAGGAGGATGGTGAAGGTGAGTAATGCAGGGTCTGGCTGATTTTTATGTTTGGGTTTTTTTTAATGAGTTTTAACCAGGGTATTTTGGGAGGGGGGAGCACTGAGGGGGGGCTCTCAGAGGAGGTTTATTCCCTTTCCGAGCCCGAGCCGGGAAGGGCGGCTGTCGGAAACGCGTGAAGCAACAGGGGATCTCTCCATCTTGCCGGCTGAAGCAGGTCTGTTGTTCGTTAGCGGCACTACGAGGTGAGGCCGGTGTTTCGGGGGGAAACGGAGTTATTTCTGGCAAGGAGGAGGGGAGGGACTCTTGTTTTCCCTGCGCGGAGGGGGGAAGCCTGTTTGCATGGGAAGGAAAAAGGGGAAAAATTGAAAACCCAGGAAGCAGGGGAAAGCTGAACCCCACATCTGTGCCTCACGCGGGATTTGGACTTTAAAAACTGGATATCCCTTTGGCACGGGCGTCCTGCTTGGCCGCAGCTGGCGTACGGGTTAATGGCGTGGAAGGGCTGGTTGCCGGCTAACGCTTCCCAGCTGGTGGCAAGCGAAAGGCTGTTCTTGCCTGGAAGGAAGCGGGGATAGATAATGTCACCCGGAGCCAGCTGCCTGCTGTCACGGTGGGAACAAGGCTTTGGGGGCTTGTAAGACCCCCTAAAAACCCTCGTGTCCGGGCCTGGCCTGAGGAGGAGACCTGAACCCCGGAGTCGGTTGTGAATCGGTGCGGTGGGTGATGGCGCTGGCACCCGGGGGGTTCCCCTTGCTCTCGGGGGTCCCGCAGGCTCCTCCACCCTCAGAGGAGGCTCCCGGAGAGCTGAGCCGATGCCGGGGGGGCAGCCGGGACTCCAGAGCCCCCTCTGTGTGTTTTTGTTTGGTTTGGTTTGTTTTTTTTTTTTTTCCCCTCGAGCACCAGGTAATTCCTCCAACTTCTGAGCGCCCTCAACTAAAATTGTGTCTCGAAATCCAAACTTTGCCTGCGTCAGGCAGAAGGTCTCCTTGCGGAGCCCGGGGTAGGGAGAGCAGCTCCGGGATGCGAACGCGGTGCAGCTGCAGGACAAGCAGCCCCTTTCTGCCGCTCCGGGGTGCAGCGGCGGCCGGACCAGATGTTTGTTTTGCTGGGCCCGATGTGTTTGAAGAGCAGGCGAGCGTGTGAACCACGTACAGCTGCACCAGAGATTTATTCTTAGGCACAGGGACAAACGGGACGCTGCTTCTGGATCCTGCCGGGGGTCTCTTAAATCTGTTTGCCGTTTGTCTGCGCTAATGGCAGGACACTCTCCTGCCAATGAACGTTCAAATCTATCAGTTTCAGATTTTATGCAGAGGAACAAATTGCTTGCGTGCACCTTTGTCATCTCCCCCCCCCCCCCCCCGCTTTATTTTTCATTTGAAAGCTGCTAGCAAACTCCCCGCCAGCGCTAGCGTAGGTTTCGGGGTGTTTGTCAGCAATGGAGAATATTCTGCCCTGTTTTGTTTACTCAGGGCTGCTAGAAGCATTAGTTAATGGCTGACTAATTAAACAAAGCAGAGATAAAGGGAATCTGACCTGGGCTAGGACGGGGCTGAGGAATGTGCATAGCTCTGGTGGAGGCAGTATCTAGCCAAGAGGGGGGAACGTGGGGGAGATGTTCACCCGCTCTTAACCCCTTCCTCCTGCTGCAGAGAGCCCCGTCCCACCATCCAGAGCTGCTCCAGGCTCGGCTCTGCCCCCTGCCCTTTGCTCTGCCTGTTTTCCCCCTGCCAGCCCCAAAAGGGTTTTTTTTTTTTTTGCAAAGCCAAGGTAGATTTGGAGGCTGATTAGCTTAACTAGCAGTGTCCCGAGGCACTCAGATGTGCGGGTTGACGTATATCCTCCAGGTGTATTTTCCTTAGACTTCTCTGCAGTTAAACGCAAAGCGAGTGGTTTTTAAACATCCCCCTCAAAGTTTAGCGATTATCTCCCAAAACCAGGAGACCCTTTGCCATCCAGAACCGGGACTTCTGTCCATGCGGCAATTCTCCGCAAAGGCTCTTGCGTGCGAGGAAGGATCCCGTGTGAAGGAAGGCGGCGTTTGGGAGCGACCGGTGCAGGTGAAAGGAGGGGCCAGCCTTGGTTTTCCTTTTGGGCACGGTCCTGCCACGGGGATGGTGTGAAACGCCCATTCCTCCCCAAAACGGCGCGGTCTGCCTGGGCCAGAAGCTACGGGAAGCCGGCGTAATGCTCGCCGTGGCGGTAAAAGGATGAACCGAACAAAAGCCCCCGCGCCGGGGTGACTTTTTAGCTATCGGGTCTGCAAGGTAAAGTTTTCCTGGCTCGGGAACCCCATGAACCTGCTGGCTGCACACTCGCACCTTCGTTTACTCCTAATTAATGCGTTTGCCCATGCGCAGTGCGGTTCAGGATTCGACCCAGCCCAAGCTGGCGCTGGGTTGTGCTGCAGACGGCCAGAGAGCGGCTGTGTCAGACCCCCGGGGTGAGCAGGTAACGTGGGGGATCCCAAATATACGGGATTCCCCCTGTTTTTTAAAAGGGGACCAGGACAGAGGTGGAGACATCCAGGCAGAGAAAAACTTTGCTAATGGATGGGGGATTTATTCAGAAAATCTCAAAGACTGGGGAAGCTGGAGAGGAGGGGGCGCCTTTGTGGACGCCTTGGACGCAGCGGGATGCCGGAGCACCGGAGTTGGGATTTCCTGCGTGGAGAAAGGGATTGTCTCGGGAGCTGTTGAGTTTCGCGCCGGGCAGCCTGTCGGAAGCAGATTCAGGAGACTAAAATGGAAGGAAACGGCCACAATCGCCACCCGAAGGCAGTGAAAGTGGGAAAAACGGATCCGCCCCACGGCAGCCCCGGCTCTGCCGCTCTCCCTGTGCCCGCTGCAGGATTTCGGTGTTGCCCCTGAGTCCCCGTGTGCCCAGGATCGTCCCCTTCTGCGGGACAGGGACAGCATGCATGGTGCCGGGGGTGTCACACGGCTCCCTGAGAATTCAGCCTCTTGACCGACTTGAGTCCCCTTCCGAAACTGGAGAAATGAGGGAGTTAAGTAAACAAACCTTAAATAGTGGCCTAAAACGCCGGGCTTCCTTGCGTTTGTTTTACTCGGCTGCCTCCACGTCCCCGATCCCGTGTGGGAGGGGTGTGCTTCCTCCCAGCCGCCTGCTTTTACTAACAAACAAATAAAAACTGGTTTTTCCTCTGCCGACGGGCTTTTGCCAGCGAGACGGCAGGGCTGGAGCTGGACACGGCAAGAGGCTCACACCGCCATGGCTTGGTGGGCTCGTCCCCGCGGTGGCATTCCCCCGGCACCGGCGCTCTGTGTCCCTGGAGAGGTGGTTTTTTGGTGCTTTTTTTGATGTTTTAAAGCCCGAGCTGCTTCTCAAGTGAAAGCGTCAAGCTGCTTGTTGTTTCAGGCGAGTTAAAGGTGGGTTAATTTGCAGCTTCGTCCTCTTCTCTCCCTGGGGGTTGCCCCCAAGGTGAGGAGCGTTGGTGTATGGGACGCCGGGGTTCACGCTTGAGCAGGAGCCTATTTAAAAGCATCGTCTGACCCCCATTAATTGCAGCACCTCCCGGACCGCAGCTCGCCGAGCGCCGGCAGATCCCCGGCAGTGGCCGTGAACCGAGCTCTGTTGTCCACCGAGTCCAGAACAAGCTGGTAGTTACGGAGATCGGCTGGTTTTGCCAACTGCCGGCAGACTTGGCAGCTCTCGGTGCCGGTGCCAGCATTGCCGACAGTAGCCGGAGTGCTGAGGCGGAAATACCCGGTGCTACCAGTCTTTCCAGGCTGCGGTGAGGGCGTTTCGGCAAGGGGATGTTTGCCTCGCTCACCCCTCAATCTGCATCCGCTGCACCAACCACCGGGACCCCACGTGTACGGGGCTGGACCTGGAGGACGCTCGGCGTGTATTTAATGGGGGAAAAAATCAGAGTTTAAGGTCATTAAGCTGCTTTAGGAGCATTTTGAGTCGCTAATCTTTCCCCTCGACTCACGCTGGTGTTTAATAGGGTCCGATAGCTCCAACCTGTTTCTCTCTGGCTTTCATCCCGGTCGGGATATCGGCTGAGCCACGATGCACGAGAGCGAGGGCTCGCTCTCGAGTGCGCACGCTTTAGCCCTGGGCGTGGTGGTATCTGTCTAAAGCTCGATTTTTTTCTTTTTTTTTTTTTTTCCCCCTACCCCAACCCAGAAATTTCTTCCTTTCCCCTCCCACTGCCAGGTCGGGAGGAGCAGGAACGTGCCTGTCGGAGATCGCGCCGACTTCCCGCAGCTGCTCCGCTGCAGAAACTATTGAAACAATTAAAAAAAAAAAAAAAAAAACCTGAAATTGTTGATTTAGGGGTGGCTTGCCAGTGCTCCCGGCTCCCGCTGGGCAGGATCGATGGTGTACCTTTGGGCTTGGAAGGATGCGGGCGTTTGGATGGTGTAAACAAGGCTCTATTGTGCCTGGCTGCGGGTGTTTACACCAGGAAAATCGGTGTCCGGGTCCACCCTGGGGCCAGGCTTCCTCCGCAGCCGGGGCTCTTCATCCTGGGAGACTGAGATGCGTTCAGGGATAGTCTCAAATACGCCGTAAATGAACAAAACTGGTAAATAAACGAACAAAACTGGCTGCATCGGGTGGCTTTGTCTTTGCAGCCTGCAAAGGGAAACCGTATAACTTGTCGGGCCAAAACTGGGTCTGAATTTCATGCTGAAAACGTGCTGGCCGCGCTGCTAAGTTTAGTTTCAGCAGCCTTGACTTGTATTTTAGGCTCCTCGACCTGTATTTAAGCGCCTGAGTAAACAGTCTGTTGTTCTTGCTCAGGCTGAGCATCTGCGTGCCCAGCTTTTTGCAGGTCAGGCTGTTTTTCTTGCCGGTTTATTCAGCTTGTAACTTAAAACGCTGCCTTAAAACCACGCTTAAACGTGGTTTCAAATGACACCCTTTAGGTAAAAGGCTTAAGGAGCAGCGTTAGTCACCCACGTCCAGCGAAATGACCTTTTCCTGGGTGTCGCTGGACCGCCCGAGCTTGCATTCACTACCGAGCTGCTTTCCTTGTCGCACCTTGTGGGTTTTTTTAAAAAAAAAAAAAAAAAAAAAAAACAACTCTTAGCTTTTAATTGTGGGAGGGTTTTTTTTTTTTTGCTTAGTTTTTAAATTTAGGAGCATTACATCAAAGGGAGGAGGGACGCAGCAAAATGTCTGCAGGACTGGGGCTCCCAAAACATCCCTTCTCCTGGAAGAAAAATAATCCCTGTGCGAGTTACGCTGGGGAGGAAGAGAAGACAAGCGGAAAGAAGCAGGATTATCCCAGAGGGGAGAAGACTCCCCCTCCTGCCACCCCTTTATGGCTTCAGGAAGACAACCAGAGCCGTTGCGGAGAGCAGAGGGACATCCCCGACCGTCTCGGTGGGTCGCATGAGCTGCCGGATCCCCGGCAGCAGCGTTGTCTCACCTCCGGGACGGGCAAAAGCTCGGCAGTTGTGGTGGAAGGAAGCAGAGCCCAGCCCCAGCTGGGTTTGGAAATGCCTTTGCGGTGAGGACAGGCGTTAGTAAGTAATCCAAGCCTGCGTTGTCCTGTGATTCACGGAGGCGACGGTGCTTCCCGGGGCTGAGCTGGGTCGCGTGGCCCCCACGGAGGCTCCGAGGAAACTTGCTTGCTGCTTTAGTGTCCCACCAAAAGCACCCCAGACCCCTCTGATACCTCTCGGAGAGGGGCTGCACGCCGCCGGCTTTCCTTTGATGGAGGAGAGCTCTGCAGGATCAGTCACCGGGGGCCAAAACAGGACCTCCATCTGGAAGACGGTAATCGTAACCGAAGCTTGTTCCGCGATGCACGTGAACACCACCATCCCCGTCTTGGCAACGCGTCCCCCGTGCTTGAGAAAACACCTTTAATTAGGGAGATTTTGCTCGAGGTCCCGGCCAGGCACCCGTCCACCTGCCCGCTGGGCTCGGGCAGACCTCCGCGCCGCTCCCTATCCGACCGGTTCCCCGTCACTTCGGGGCAGCTGGCGATGGGGAGCCGGGAGGAGACGCTGGAAGGGGTTGCTTTGGCTTCATCCGTGGTCGGCTAATGAGCCCAGAGGAGCGCAGGGTCGGTGTTTTACCCATAGGCGTCTGTTCAGCTGCTAGTGTTTAACTTCAGTATAACGACAAATATCTGCTGATTCCCGTGGTGTCTGGGTGGGTGTTTTCTGCCCCGAGGAGGCTGCAACGTGTCGGTTGAAGCCCTTGCGGGGGACAGTTGCCAAACTCCGGCTCCAGACTAGCGCAAGAGTAATCGCAGTGCTGCGAAACGCTTGCGAGATCAGCCCTAAATG
>NW_026114157.1:0-35758 GCF_018139145.2 Gymnogyps californianus | reverse complement strand
GGCGTCAGCTGTGTCCTCCCAGAGCCCCATCTGGTCAGTCCGGCCACGGCACACATCTCCAGGCACCTCCAGCAAGAGGGCTGATGCAGTGAGACCTTGTGCCTCCCTTGGAGGCTGCAAGACAAAGTCCTACAGGCTGTCCCCACAGTCCAGCACCACTGGCCAGCCCACAAGACTCCCCTGATTCCCCCCATGTGAGGTCCACAGCAGCCCTGCGAGGAGGGGCCGACTCACTGAATCATGGAACTATGGAGCAGCTGAGGATGGAAGGGAGCTCCAAGGATCATGGGGTCCAACCTTTTGTGGGAAAGGGAGCCTAGAGGAGGTTATCTAGCGCCCTGTCCAATTGCGTCTTGAAAACGTCCAGCGATGGGGACTCTACCACATCCCTGGGGAGGTTGTTCCAGTGAATGATTGTTCTCACTGTAAAAAATTCCTTATGTCAAGATAAATCCTCTCCCAGTGCAACTGGGACCCATTGCCCCTTGTCTTCTCTACAGAATAGAATAGAATAGGAAAGAAAAAGAAAAAAAGAGCAGAGAAGAAAAAGGGAAGGGAAGGGAAGGGAAAGGGAAGGGAAAAAGAAAAGAAAAGAGAAAAAAAAGAAAAGAAAAGAGAAGAAGAAAAGAAGAGAAGAGAAGAGAAGAGAAGAGAAGAGAAAGAAGAGAAAAAAGAGAAAGAAGAAAAAAAAGAAAAGAAAAGAAAAAAAAGAAAAGAAAAGAAAAGAAAAGAAAAGAAAGAAAAGAAAAGAAAAGAAAAGAAAAAGAAAAGAAAGAAAGAAAGAAAAGAAAGAAAGAGAAAGAAAAAAGAAAGAAAGAAAAAAGGAAGGAAAGGAAAGGAAGGAAAGGAAAGGAAAGGAAAGGAAAGGGAAAGGGAAAGGAAGAAGGAAAGGAAAGAGAAAGGAAAGGAAAGGAAAGGAAAGGAAGGAGGAAAGGAAAAAAAAGGAAAGGAAAGGAAAGGGAAAGGAAAAGGAAAGGAAAAGGAAAGGAAAGGAAAGGAAAGGAAAGGAAAGAGGAAAAGAGGAAAAGAGGAAAGAGGAAAGAAAAAAAGAAAAGGAAAGAAAAGAATATGCAAGTTGGAAGGGAACCTACAAAGATCATCCAGTCCAACTGCCTGACCACTTCAGGGCTGACCCAAAGTTTAAAGCATGTTATTAAGGGCATTGTCCAAATGCTCTTAAACACTGACAGGCATGGGGCATTCAACCACCGCTCTAGGAAGCCTGTGCCAGTGTTTGGCCGCCCTCTCGGTAAAGAAAATGCTTCCTAAATGTGAAGTCTGAACCTCCCCTGACGCAGCTTTGAACCATTCCCACGAGTCCTGTCACTGGACCCCAGGCGAGAAGAGCTCAGCCCCTCCCGCTCCACTTCCCCTCCTCAGGAAGCTGCAGAGAGCCATGAGGTCATCCCTCAGCCTCCTTCCCTCCAAACTAGACAAAGCCAGAGTCCTGAGCTGCTCCTCATAGGACATGTCCTTCCAGCCCTTTCACCAGCCTCTCCTCTGGACACATTCAAGTACCTTTGATCCTTCTTAAATTGTGGGCCCCAGAACTGCACACAGTAGCCAAGGTGAGGCCGCAAACCGCTAAATACAGCGGGATAATCACCTCTTGTGCCTGCCTGCTTATACGGTGTTTGATGCACCCCGAGATGTGATTTGCCCTCTTGGCTGCCAGAGCACACTGCTGACTCCTGCTGAGCCCGCTGTTGACCAGCAACCCCAGATCCCTTTCTGCAGGGCTGCTCTCCAGCCTCTCCTCTCCCAGTTTATAGTTTGTGCTCAGTGTTAACTCCATCCCAGTGCAGAATCCAGCGCTTGCTCTTGCTAAATTTCATATGGTTGGTGATTGCCCAGCTGTCTAGTCTATCCAGATCTCTCTGTGAGGCCTCTCTACCCTCGGGTGATTCCACTGCTCCTCCTAATTTAGTGGCATCAGCAAACTCACTTAATGTACATTCGACTCCTGTGTCCAGATCATTTATATAAAAACTTGAGAGAGCACTGGCCCTAACATTGAGCCCTGGGGAACCCACTGGCGACTGGCCGCCAGCCTGGTGTAACCCCATTCACTATAACTCTTTGAGCCCAACCCATCAGCCAGTTGCTCACCCCAACGTACTATGGACTTGTCTAGCTGTGTGCTGGGCATTTTATCGAGGAGGATACTGTGAGAGACAGTGTCAAAAGCTTTGCTAAAATAAAAAAAACCCCACATCTACTGGCTTCCCTTGGTCAACTAGATGGGCGACCTTGTCATAAAAGGAAATGAAGTTGGTTAAGCAGGACTTTCCCGTCGTGAACCCGTGCTGCCTATGGCCAGTGACTGCATTGTCTCTCAAATGTTTTTCAGTAACTCCCAAGATAACCTTCTCCGTAATTTTACCGGACACTGAAGTGAGACTGACAGGCCTGTAATTACAAGGGTCTTCTTGCTTGCCCTTCTTGAAAATTGGGACATTTGCCGGCTTCTAGTCGATTGGGAACCTCTCCAGACTCCCAGACTGTTGAAAAATAATGGAGAGAGGTCCTGTGAAGACATCGGCCAGCTCTTTCAGTACCCTGGGATCGATCCCATCGGGCCTCACAGACTTGTGTACATCCAGCTGGAGCAGCAAGTCTCAAACCAGTTCAGAGTCGGCTGGGAGTTTATCATCCCCCCAGTCGCTGTCTTCCAAGTTTTGAATGTTAATGTGTCAATGGCTGTACTGAGGCACTCACTAGCGCTTCAGTGATGGGGCTCTCATCCCATTCACACATTTTGCATCCCATTGCAATTCAGAGGTGGAGGACAGACTCTCCAGGATCACCAGGAGGGCACACACACATTCAAGGTCCAGGAGAAGGCGGCGCAGACAGGCAACAGCAAACCGTCCGGCTCTTTCCCGGGCCCCGGGAAACCTGACTTCCACGGTCTCCTTGGCCACGTCCCGCTGATGGGATTGCTGCCCAAAGAGCTCTTTCCCTGCAGCCGCTCTTCCATGCGCCTGCTCTCCCAAGCAGGCATCAGCTCTTGAAAAAAAATCTGTTTGCTTCAGTCTTTCACTAGGCAAACAAGTCAGTCCCAAGGCTTGGATCTAGGACATCCTCCTGCAGCTGTCACCCAGGGGGATAACTGGTCTGATACAAACCACCTGAACGTGCACAAGAGCCTTCAATACACCAGCAACAGCAAAATGACTTTTCTAAATTTAGCAGTTCATAAATGTTACAGGACGCCAGCCCAGTGGGTTTTTTTTTCCTTCTTTCTTTCAGGTCTTTTCTCATATGTCCAACAAACTGAATGTGCATGCAGGAGATGCACAGTATCTGCCTTTGCTTTTCTGCTCTGCTCTTCCAGATGCTTTTGATGAGCAGCCAGCTATATTATTCATCAGGATTGAAGACTAACTTATGTGTCCGCTGGTTCGCTCTACACCTCATGCAAAAGATTCCCTAGACCTAAGCATTTAATAGCATCCCAAGGAGGGGGGCTTCTCCTCTGCTTTCCGTCGGCCTTTGCTAATCCAGAAGACTTGCCTCAGATAATTTAGTTCCCCTTTTGCAGACCACTGGAAATGTACCTAGATGAGCAGGTTACCTAATGGCTCAGGCCGTTTCCAGGTCCTCTGTCACTCCACGGCAAAGGCTGTGAAACCTCCTAAACTGCAGACAGCCCCAGCCTGCTGGAAAGTGAGACTCGAAACTTCTTGAAACTGAGGCACCGAGCACTGACACTGCCGATCACGGATCTACCAACTAATAAAATGCTCAACAGATACACACGCTAGCAGCACTGGTACTTTCTGCAGCCAGCCTTGGGATGCTGGTCCAGTTCGGAGGCAGGAACATACACTGCAGCATGCTGCTTCTCCAGAGAGGTTCTCTACAATGAGATGAACAAGGTACCCATGGAATGTCCCTTTGTCTTTAAGTACTCATTTGAAGCACAGCAGGTGGATGCTAAAAGGGGAGGGCCCTGTGCAGTGCAGCCTCGATTGTTATCTGTTCCTTGCAGGAGGGTCCTCAGACAAGATCCCAGTCCCGTATTGACAGGCTCTGCACACGTGCAGAGCGAGAGATACCCTCAGTGGATTTATCTGCCCACCCATCTCTCCTGAGATTTCAGGGTACCCCAAGTCTGGCAGATAAGACACTTTCTTTCTCTCTCAAAAGGCACCTGGAAGCCAGGCAGAGTATCCAGGAAGTCTCAAACAGCCCCAGATGACATTACGTGGCCGCTAAATCCAGCACCATGGCTGGCAGAAGTCTTCTTGTCTAAGCCTACAGAATTACGCCAGGTGAACCCTGGAAGAGGTGTAATGGGTCTCATTCCTACCCAGAGCCGATTAATGCAGCTCCCTTCTCTTCAGCAGAAGCAGGTTGCTTAATAGCAGCTTGAGGCCGTGAATCAGCTGGCTTATTCCCGCTTTGCGGGTGGGTGCAGCGGGAGCGATGAGCTGGTTTACCCAAAGCAGCACTGGAAAGCCATGGCTGCCTGTGGCAGACTTCTGATTTCCTAAGCCGAGTTCCCTGCCCTAGACACGGAAAACAATCCTTCGCATTTTAACGCCCATTTCCTAATAATGCACGTTACGAAAAACAACCGGATGAAGCTTCCCACAGTGTAAATGTCTCCTTGAAATATTGATGATGCCTTTGACAGCTTGCTCTTTTCTAGTGTTTGCAGCACATCCCATGCAGCATGCAGCTCCCTGTGTCACGGAGCTGTACGGGGCACTGTCGTGGCTAGCAGCAGGGCACCGGCTCCGCTCCGAGCGTGCAAGGCCTCCCGGCTGGGGCTGCTCAGCCTTGCTCTGCCGTGGAGCAGGGCTTTCGCTGGGATTACCTGCCAAAAGCACTGGCAGGCACAGCCCTGGTTTTCACAGAGAGCGGCACCAAGCCACGGTGCTACGTGCCAAGGCCATACTGAGCAGCACGGACTAGCAGGGGAGCGGAGCCCTGAGACGTGGGGGCAGAGGGGGAGGCGTGGAGGTGGCCAGGCCTGGGGTGACAAGCAACGGGGCACAGGCTGGCCCCGGAGACCCCCTGGCTGCAAACATCTCCCCCGCGACCAGCCGCCGAGACGCAGGGCTGGAGCTGAGCAGAACTCACTCTCGGGGAGAAACAAAGAAATGGCACCTGGGCTACCTGGAAGGAGCCATCAGCACTAACATCCCACCCCCTCCCCGGCAAAGGGCTGCGCGATCGTACCCCAGCTCCCTCCGGACGGCCCCACGGACCCCAGGCTGCAGCGGACACCAGAGGGGCAAGGTGGGCGCAGCACCAGCGGCAGCCCGGGTGGGGACAGCAACGCCGCCTGCATCGTTAGTGACACCGAGACTTCTCCTGCGGTCTTTACTCCTTTATTTTCTTTCTCTGCTGAGCAGATGGAGGCGACTAACGAGAGCCTCCTGGTCCACTTCAGCCCCCACTTCACCAGCCCCTGGGGCGCCCGCCTAGCGCCGCCGGCGGGGCGGCCTCTTGCGGGGCTGAGCAGAGCCCTGGGGGCTGGGGGCCCTCCTCTTTGGGGGCGCCGGGGCCCCCGGACACGCGGTCCCTGCCCCGGCCGGGAGCGGAGGGGCTGCGGCTGCAGCCCTGGGCAGAGGGACCTGCCGCCGGCGCCTGCCCCGGCTCCTCCGGGGCTGCTCCTGCTCTGCAGGGACGGGCACAGGCGGGGGGCGGCCGCGACCCCCGCGGAGGGCGGCCTCCGACGTGCCGGCTTCCTCCTCCCCGTCGGGGCCCGCAGGGCTGCTGGAGGAGGCCGGGTGCAGGGCAAGAGCCCCGCCCTGGGAGGCGGTGGGAGCGGGGCTGGCCGCAGGGCCATTGTCCTCCTCCCCGGCAGCACGGGAGTTCTGCTGGTCCAGGTGCCAGCGGATCTCCGGGCCGCACAGGCGCACAGCGGCGGTGACGAGCTGGTGGATGAAGGTCTCCGCGTCTTCTGGCAGGCAGTGCTGCAGCTGCCGCACCAACGCCTCCTCGTCCAGCCCGTAGAGACACAGGTGGGCCACAATGGTGCCCTCCGCCGCAGCCGCCTCCCACCACTGGTCCTCGGCGAGCACCTGGAGCTCCCGTCGCAGCCACGGCAGCAGGGGCCTGATGTTATTTGGGTGCCTCTTGAAGAAGTCTGCCCAGACCTCAGGAGGGAAGCTGTCCACCTGAGCCCCAGGCACCGGCCCCGCAGCCCCCTGCTCCTGCCGCGTGTCTCCAGCCGGCGGCTCTGCGGGGCCTGGCACGTCGAACGTCAAATAATCGTCGTCCGACCACACTGAGAACAAGATGGCCGTCGTCCCCGACCTGCACAGGGGGCAGTTTGGCTTCAGCTGTGCCCAGCGCACGGCACAGCCTAAGCAAAATTGGTGGAGGCAGGGTGACATGTAGGCGACGTCGTCTTGATTGTCACGGCAGATGGGGCAGCTCCACTCGCTCTCGGCAGCCATGCTTCTGCACGCTGCAGCGGGCTGGATGAGGATGCACTGCTGGATGCAGCAGTGAGGATGAGGAGCTGCTCCCTCTTGCTGGCACCGCAGTGGCGGGTGTTGTGTGCTGCAAAAGGGAGAAAGGCCACAGTCATTTGCCGTCCTGGGGAGTGGAGGGGAGGAAGAAAGGCCCAGGTCCCTCGGGAAGGACACCCTCCCGGCCCCCAGAGTTTCTCCAGCGCTCCCCGCCAGCCAGGGCCAGGCTCAGGCTGCGGGGTCAGCAGCTCCCCGAGCCCCATCGCCCGCCCCACGGCCACCCACGCGGACGCCTCCCCGCACAGCTCACCTCCGCTGCTGCCAGCGCACCCTGTGGTAGCTGGCTGCCTGAACCAGGCAGGGCTGGGGAAACACAGGGGACGGCTCCGGGACGGGCACCGAGAGCTGCCGACGGCAGCCCCCAAAGCACCACCCAGCACCGGGAGAAGCCTCGCTGCACCCTCCAGACCTCGCAGGCACGCTCGGCAGGAGTCCAGGCACGAGCCAGGCTGGCCCAGGCTCTGCTGGCACCCGAAGGTAAGCAGCGAGGGACGTGAGGTCACAGTCCGTCGCTCGGCGACATCACCGTCCACCGCACAGTGATGTCACAATGGCCCGTCTGCCCTGCAGCGCTCACCCGGGCAGGGATGGAGCCAGCACTGGCACTTGTGCCTCTGCATGTGGGGCTACCGCAGCACCACGTTCGACTCCCTCCCTTCACCATTTGTTTTCTGGTTGGCATTGGTGTTTCACACCAGACACCGAGGCGTCAGCTGTGTCCTCCCAGAGCCCCATCTGGTCAGTCCGGCCACGGCACACATCTCCAGGCACCTCCAGCAAGAGGGCTGATGCAGTGAGACCTTGTGCCTCCCTTGGAGGCTGCAAGACAAAGTCCTACAGGCTGTCCCCACAGTCCAGCACCACTGGCCAGCCCACAAGACTCCCCTGATTCCCCCCATGTGAGGTCCACAGCAGCCCTGCGAGGAGGGGCCGACTCACTGAATCATGGAACTATGGAGCAGCTGAGGATGGAAGGGAGCTCCAAGGATCATGGGGTCCAACCTTTTGTGGGAAAGGGAGCCTAGAGGAGGTTATCTAGCGCCCTGTCCAATTGCGTCTTGAAAACGTCCAGCGATGGGGACTCTACCACATCCCTGGGGAGGTTGTTCCAGTGAATGATTGTTCTCACTGTAAAAAATTCCTTATGTCAAGATAAATCCTCTCCCAGTGCAACTGGGACCCATTGCCCCTTGTCTTCTCTACAGAATAGAATAGAATAGGAAAAGAAAAAAGAAAAAAAGAGCAGAGAAGAAAAAGGGAAGGGAAGGGAAGGGAAAGGGAAAGGGAAGGGAAAAAGAAAAGAAAAGAAAAGAGAAAAGAAAAGAAAAGAAAAGAAAAGAGAAAGAAGAGAAAAGAAAGAGAAAGAGAAGAAAAGAAAAGAAAAGAAAGAAAGAGAAAAAGAAAAGAAAAAGAGAAAAAAAAGAAAAGAAAAGAAAAGAAAGAAAAGAAAAAGAAAGAAAGAAAGAAAAGAGAAAGAAGAAGAAAGAAAAGAAAAGAAAAGAAAAGAAAGAAAGGAAGAGAAAGAAAGGAAAGGAAAGAAGAAAAGGAAAGGAAAGGAAAAGGAAAGGAAAGGAAAGGAAAGGAAAGGAAAGGAAAGGAAAGGAAAGGAAAGGAAAGGAAAGGAAAGGAAAGGAAAGGAAAGGAAAGGAAAGGAAAGGAAGGAAAGGAAAGGAAAGAGGAAAGAGGAAAAGAGGAAAGAGGAAAGAAAAAGAAAAGGAAAGAAAAGAATATGCAAGTTGGAAGGGACCTACAAAGATCATCCAGTCCAACTGCCTGACCACTTCAGGGCTGACCCAAAGTTAAAGCATGTTATTAAGGGCATTGTCCAAATGCCTCTTAAACACTGACAGGCATGGGGCATCAACCACCGCTCTAGGAAGCCTGTGCCAGTGTTTGGCCGCCCTCTCGGTAAAGAAATGCTTCCTAATGTGAAGTCTGAACCTCCCCTGACGCAGCTTTGAACCATTCCCACGAGTCCTGTCACTGGACCCCAGGGAGAAGAGCTCAGCCCCTCCCGCTCCACTTCCCCTCCTCAGGAAGCTGCAGAGAGCCATGAGGTCATCCCTCAGCCTCCTTCTCTCCAAACTAGACAAAGCCAGAGTCCTGAGCCATTCCTCATAGGACATTCCTTCCAGCCCTTTCACCAGCCTCTCCTCTGGACACATTCAAGTACCTTTCATGTCCTTCTTAAATTGTGGGCCCCAGAACTGCACACAGTAGCCAAGGTGAGGCCGCAAAACCGCTAAATACAGCGGGATAATCACCTCTTGTGCCTGCCTGCTTATACGGTGTTTGATGCACCCCGAGATGTGATTTGCCCTCTTGGCTGCCAGAGCACACTGCTGACTCCTGCTGAGCCCGCTGTTGACCAGCAACCCCAGATCCCTTTCTGCAGGGCTGCTCTCCAGCCTCTCCTCTCCCAGTTTATAGTTGTGCTCAGTGTTAACTCCATCCCAGGTGCAGAATCCAGCGCTTGCTCTTGCTAAATTTCATATGGTTGGTGATTGCCCAGCTGTCTAGTCTATCCAGATCTCTCTGTGAGGCCTCTCTACCCTCGGGTGATTCCACTGCTCCTCCTAATTTAGTGGCATCAGCAAACTCACTTAATGTACATTCGACTCCTGTGTCCAGATCATTTATAAAAACTTGAGAGAGCACTGGCCCTAACATTGAGCCCTGGGGAACCCCACTGGTGACTGGCCGCCAGCCTGGTGTAACCCCATTCACTATAACTCTTTGAGCCCAACCCATCAGCCAGTTGCTCACCCCAACGTACTATGGACTTGTCTAGCTGTGTGCTGGGCATTTTATCGAGGAGGATACTGTGAGAGACAGTGTCAAAAGCTTTGCTAAAATAAAAAAAACCCCACATCTACTGGCTTCCCTTGGTCAACTAGATGGGCGACCTTGTCATAAAAGGAAATGAAGTTGGTTAAGCAGGACTTTCCCGTCGTGAACCCGTGCTGCCTATGGCCAGTGACTGCATTGTCTCTCAAATGTTTTTCAGTAACTCCCAAGATAACCTTCTCCGTAATTTTACCGGACACTGAAGTGAGACTGACAGGCCTGTAATTACAAGGGTCTTCTTGCTTGCCCTTCTTGAAAATTGGGACATTTGCCGGCTTCTAGTCGATTGGGACCTCTCCAGACTCCCAGACTGTTGAAAAATAATGGAGAGAGGTCCTGTGAAGACATCGGCCAGCTCTTTCAGTACCCTGGGATCGATCCCATCGGGCCTCACAGACTTGTGTACATCCAGCTGGAGCAGCAAGTCTCAAACCAGTTCAGAGTCGGCTGGGAGTTTATCATCCCCCCAGTCGCTGTCTTCCAAGTTTGAATGTTAATGTGTCAATGGCTGTACTGAGGCACTCACTAGCGCTTCAGTGATGGGGCTCTCATCCCATTCACACATTTTGCATCCCATTGCAATTCAGAGGTGGAGGACAGACTCTCCAGGATCACCAGGAGGGCACACACACATTCAAGGTCCAGGAGAAGGCGGCGCAGACAGGCAACAGCAAACCGTCCGGCTCTTTCCCGGGCCCCGGGAAACCTGACTTCCACGGTCTCCTTGGCCACGTCCCGCTGATGGGATTGCTGCCCAAAGAGCTCTTTCCCTGCAGCCGCTCTTCCATGCGCCTGCTCTCCCAAGCAGGCATCAGCTCTTGAAAAAAATCTGTTTGCTTCAGTCTTTCACTAGGCAAACAAGTCAGTCCCAAGGCTTGGATCTAGGACATCCTCCTGCAGCTGTCACCCAGGGGGATAACTGGTCTGATACAAACCACCTGAACGTGCACAAGAGCCTTCAATACACCAGCAACAGCAAAATGACTTTTCTAAATTTAGCAGTTCATAAATGTTACAGGACGCCAGCCCAGTGGGTTTTTTTTCCTTCTTTCTTTCAGGTCTTTCTCATATGTCCAACAAACTGAATGTGCATGCAGGAGATGCACAGTATCTGCCTTTGCTTTTCTGCTCTGCTCTTCCAGATGCTTTTGATGAGCAGCCAGCTATATTATTCATCAGGATTGAAGACTAACTTATGTGTCCGCTGGTTCGCTCTACACCTCATGCAAAAGATTCCCTAGACCTAAGCATTTAATAGCATCCCAAGGAGGGGGGCTTCTCCTCTGCTTTCCGTCGGCCTTTGCTAATCCAGAAGACTTGCCTCAGATAATTTAGTTCCCCTTTTGCAGACCACTGGAAATGTACCTAGATGAGCAGGTTACCTAATGGCTCAGGCCGTTTCCAGGTCCTCTGTCACTCCACGGCAAAGGCTGTGAAACCTCCTAAACTGCAGACAGCCCCAGCCTGCTGGAAAGTGAGACTCGAAACTTCTTGAAACTGAGGCACCGAGCACTGACACTGCCGATCACGGATCTACCAACTAATAAAATGCTCAACAGATACACACGCTAGCAGCACTGGTACTTTCTGCAGCCAGCCTTGGGATGCTGGTCCAGTTCGGAGGCAGGAACATACACTGCAGCATGCTGCTTCTCCAGAGAGGTTCTCTACAATGAGATGAACAAGGTACCCATGGAATGTCCCTTTGTCTTTAAGTACTCATTTGAAGCACAGCAGGTGGATGCTAAAAGGGGAGGGCCCTGTGCAGTGCAGCCTCGATTGTTATCTGTTCCTTGCAGGAGGGTCCTCAGACAAGATCCCAGTCCCGTATTGACAGGCTCTGCACACGTGCAGAGCGAGAGATACCCTCAGTGGATTTATCTGCCCACCCATCTCTCCTGAGATTTCAGGGTACCCCAAGTCTGGCAGATAAGACACTTTCTTTCTCTCTCAAAAGGCACCTGGAAGCCAGGCAGAGTATCCAGGAAGTCTCAAACAGCCCCAGATGACATTACGTGGGCCGCTAAATCCAGCACCATGGCTGGCAGAAGTCTTCTTGTCTAAGCCTACAGAATTACGCCAGGTGAACCCTGGAAGAGGTGTAATGGGTCTCATTCCTACCCAGAGCCGATTAATGCAGCTCCCTTCTCTTCAGCAGAAGCAGGTTGCTTAATAGCAGCTGAGGCCGTGAATCAGCTGGCTTATTCCCGCTTTGCGGGTGGGTGCAGCGGGAGCGATGAGCTGGTTTACCCAAAGCAGCACTGGAAAGCCATGGCTGCCTGTGGCAGACTTCTGATTTCCTAAGCCGAGTTCCCTGCCCTAGACACGGAAAACAATCCTTCGCATTTTAACGCCATTTCCTAATAATGCACGTTACGAAAAACAACCGGATGAAGCTTCCCACAGTGTAAATGTCTCCTTGAAATATTGATGATGCCTTTGACAGCTTGCTCTTTTCTAGTGTTTGCAGCACATCCCATGCAGCATGCAGCTCCCTGTGTCACGGAGCTGTACGGGGCACTGTCGTGGCTAGCAGCAGGGCACCGGCTCCGCTCCGAGCGTGCAAGGCCTCCCGGCTGGGGCTGCTCAGCCTTGCTCTGCCGTGGAGCAGGGCTTTCGCTGGGATTACCTGCCAAAAGCACTGGCAGGCACAGCCCTGGTTTTCACAGAGAGCGGCACCAAGCCACGGTGCTACGTGCCAAGGCCATACTGAGCAGCACGGACTAGCAGGGGAGCGGAGCCCTGAGACGTGGGGGCAGAGGGGGAGGCGTGGAGGTGGCCAGGCCTGGGGTGACAAGCAACGGGGCACAGGCTGGCCCCGGAGACCCCCTGGCTGCAAACATCTCCCCCGCGACCAGCCGCCGAGACGCAGGGCTGGAGCTGAGCAGAACTCACTCTCGGGGAGAAACAAAGAAATGGCACCTGGGCTACCTGGAAGGAGCCATCAGCACTAACATCCCACCCCCTCCCCGGCAAAGGGCTGCGCGATCGTACCCCAGCTCCCTCCGGACGGCCCCACGGACCCCAGGCTGCAGCGGACACCAGAGGGGCAAGGTGGGCGCAGCACCAGCGGCAGCCCGGGTGGGGACAGCAACGCCGCCTGCATCGTTAGTGACACCGAGACTTCTCCTGCGGTCTTTACTCCTTTATTTTCTTTCTCTGCTGAGCAGATGGAGGCGACTAACGAGAGCCTCCTGGTCCACTTCAGCCCCCACTTCACCAGCCCCTGGGGCGCCCGCCTAGCGCCGCCGGCGGGGCGGCCTCTTGCGGGGCTGAGCAGAGCCCTGGGGGCTGGGGGCCCTCCTCTTTGGGGGGCGCCGGGGCCCCCCGGACACGCGGTCCCTGCCCCGGCCGGGAGCGGAGGGGCTGCGGCTGCAGCCCTGGGCAGAGGGACCTGCCGCCGGCGCCTGCCCCGGCTCCTCCGGGGGCTGCTCCTGCTCTGCAGGGACGGGCACAGGCGGGGGGCGGCCGCGACCCCCGCGGAGGGCGGCCTCCGACGTGCCGGCTTCCTCCTCCCCGTCGGGGCCCGCAGGGCTGCTGGAGGAGGCCGGGTGCAGGGCAAGAGCCCCGCCCTGGGAGGCGGTGGGAGCGGGGCTGGCCGCAGGGCCATTGTCCTCCTCCCCGGCAGCACGGGAGTTCTGCTGGTCCAGGTGCCAGCGGATCTCCGGGCCGCACAGGCGCACAGCGGCGGTGACGAGCTGGTGGATGAAGGTCTCCGCGTCTTCTGGCAGGCAGTGCTGCAGCTGCCGCACCAACGCCTCCTCGTCCAGCCCGTAGAGACACAGGTGGGCCACAATGGTGCCCTCCGCCGCAGCCGCCTCCCACCACTGGTCCTCGGCGAGCACCTGGAGCTCCCGTCGCAGCCACGGCAGCAGGGGCCTGATGTTATTTGGGTGCCTCTTGAAGAAGTCTGCCCAGACCTCAGGAGGGAAGCTGTCCACCTGAGCCCCAGGCACCGGCCCCGCAGCCCCCTGCTCCTGCCGCGTGTCTCCAGCCGGCGGCTCTGCGGGGCCTGGCACGTCGAACGTCAAATAATCGTCGTCCGACCACACTGAGAACAAGATGGCCGTCGTCCCCGACCTGCACAGGGGGCAGTTTGGCTTCAGCTGTGCCCAGCGCACGGCACAGCCTAAGCAAAATTGGTGGAGGCAGGGTGACATGTAGGCGACGTCGTCTTGATTGTCACGGCAGATGGGGCAGCTCCACTCGCTCTCGGCAGCCATGCTTCTGCACGCTGCAGCGGGCTGGATGAGGATGCACTGCTGGATGCAGCAGTGAGGATGAGGAGCTGCTCCCTCTTGCTGGCACCGCAGTGGCGGGTGTTGTGTGCTGCAAAAGGGAGAAAGGCCACAGTCATTTGCCGTCCTGGGGAGTGGAGGGGAGGAAGAAAGGCCCAGGTCCCTCGGGAAGGACACCCTCCCGGCCCCCAGAGTTTCTCCAGCGCTCCCCGCCAGCCAGGGCCAGGCTCAGGCTGTGGGGTCAGCAGCTCCCCGAGCCCCATCGCCCGCCCCACGGCCACCCACGCGGACGCCTCCCCGCACAGCTCACCTCCGCTGCTGCCAGCGCACCCTGTGGTAGCTGGCTGCCTGAACCAGGCAGGGCTGGGGAAACACAGGGGACGGCTCCGGGACGGGCACCGAGAGCTGCCGACGGCAGCCCCCAAAGCACCACCCAGCACCGGGAGAAGCCTCGCTGCACCCTCCAGACCTCGCAGGCACGCTCGGCAGGAGTCCAGGCACGAGCCAGGCTGGCCCAGGCTCTGCTGGCACCCGAAGGTAAGCAGCGAGGGACGTGAGGTCACAGTCCGTCGCTCGGCGACATCACCGTCCACCGCACAGTGATGTCACAATGGCCCGTCTGCCCCTGCAGCGCTCACCCGGGCAGGGATGGAGCCAGCACTGGCACTTGTGCCTCTGCATGTGGGGCTACCGCAGCACCACGTTCGACTCCCTCCCTTCACCATTTGTTTTCTGGTTGGCATTGGTGTTTCACACCAGACACCGAGGCGTCAGCTGTGTCCTCCCAGAGCCCCATCTGGTCAGTCCGGCCACGGCACACATCTCCAGGCACCTCCAGCAAGAGGGCTGATGCAGTGAGACCTTGTGCCTCCCTTGGAGGCTGCAAGACAAAGTCCTACAGGCTGTCCCCACAGTCCAGCACCACTGGCCAGCCCACAAGACTCCCCTGATTCCCCCCATGTGAGGTCCACAGCAGCCCTGCGAGGAGGGGCCGACTCACTGAATCATGGAACTATGGAGCAGCTGAGGATGGAAGGGAGCTCCAAGGATCATGGGGTCCAACCTTTTGTGGGAAAGGGAGCCTAGAGGAGGTTATCTAGCGCCCTGTCCAATTGCGTCTTGAAAACGTCCAGCGATGGGGACTCTACCACATCCCTGGGGAGGTTGTTCCAGTGAATGATTGTTCTCACTGTAAAAAATTCCTTATGTCAAGATAAATCCTCTCCCAGTGCAACTGGGACCCATTGCCCCTTGTCTTCTCTACAGAATAGAATAGAATAGGAAAAGAAAAAAGAAAAAAAAGAGCAGAGAAGAAAAAGGGAAGGGAAGGGAAGGGAAAGGGAAAGGGAAGGGAAAAGAAAAGAAAAGAGAAAAGAAAAGAGAAAGAAAAGAAAAGAAAAGGAAAAGAAAAGAAAAGAAAAGAAAAGAAAAGAAAAGAAAAGAAAAGAAAAAGAAAAGAAAAGAAAAGAGAAAGAAAAAAGAAAAGAGAAGAGAAAGAAGAAGAAGAGAAGAGAAGAGAAGAGAAAGAAGAGAAGAGAAGAGAAGAGAAGAGAAGAGAAGAGAAAGGAAAGGAAAGGAAAGGAAAGGAAAGGAAAGGAAAAGGAAAGGAAAGGAAAGGAAAGGAAAGGAAAGGAAAGGAAAGGAAAGGAAAGGAAAGGAAAGGAAAGGAAAGGAAAGGAAAGGAAAGGAAAGGAAAGGAAAGGAAAGGAAAGGAAAGGAAAAGGAAAAGGAAAAAGAGGAAAGAGGAAAGAAAAAGAAAAGGAAAGAAAAGAATATGCAAGTTGGAAGGGACCTACAAAGATCATCCAGTCCAACTGCCTGACCACTTCAGGGCTGACCCAAAGTTAAAGCATGTTATTAAGGGCATTGTCCAAATGCCTCTTAAACACTGACAGGCATGGGGCATCAACCACCGCTCTAGGAAGCCTGTGCCAGTGTTTGGCCGCCCTCTCGGTAAAGAAATGCTTCCTAATGTGAAGTCTGAACCTCCCCTGACGCAGCTTTGAACCATTCCCACGAGTCCTGTCACTGGACCCCAGGGAGAAGAGCTCAGCCCCTCCCGCTCCACTTCCCCTCCTCAGGAAGCTGCAGAGAGCCATGAGGTCATCCCTCAGCCTCCTTCTCTCCAAACTAGACAAAGCCAGAGTCCTGAGCCATTCCTCATAGGACATTCCTTCCAGCCCTTTCACCAGCCTCTCCTCTGGACACATTCAAGTACCTTCATGTCCTTCTTAAATTGTGGGCCCCAGAACTGCACACAGTAGCCAAGGTGAGGCCGCAAAACCGCTAAATACAGCGGATAATCACCTCTTGTGCCTGCCTGCTTATACGGTGTTTGATGCACCCCGAGATGTGATTTGCCCTCTTGGCTGCCAGAGCACACTGCTGACTCCTGCTGAGCCCGCTGTTGACCAGCAACCCCAGATCCCTTTCTGCAGGGCTGCTCTCCAGCCTCTCCTCTCCCAGTTTATAGTTGTGCTCAGTGTTAACTCCATCCCAGGTGCAGAATCCAGCGCTTGCTCTTGCTAAATTTCATATGGTTGGTGATTGCCCAGCTGTCTAGTCTATCCAGATCTCTCTGTGAGGCCTCTCTACCCTCGGGTGATTCCACTGCTCCTCCTAATTTAGTGGCATCAGCAAACTCACTTAATGTACATTCGACTCCTGTGTCCAGATCATTTATAAAAACTTGAGAGAGCACTGGCCCTAACATTGAGCCCTGGGGAACCCCACTGGTGACTGGCCGCCAGCCTGGTGTAACCCCATTCACTATAACTCTTTGAGCCCAACCCATCAGCCAGTTGCTCACCCCAACGTACTATGGACTTGTCTAGCTGTGTGCTGGGCATTTTATCGAGGAGGATACTGTGAGAGACAGTGTCAAAGCTTTGCTAAAATAAAAAAAACCCCACATCTACTGGCTTCCCTTGGTCAACTAGATGGGCGACCTTGTCATAAAAGGAAATGAAGTTGGTTAAGCAGGACTTTCCCGTCGTGAACCCGTGCTGCTATGGCCAGTGACTGCATTGTCTCTCAAATGTTTTTCAGTAACTCCCAAGATAACCTTCTCCGTAATTTTACCAGACACTGAAGTGAGACTGACAGGCCTGTAATTACAAGGGTCTTCTTGCTTGCCCTTCTTGAAAATTGGGACATTTGCCGGCTTCTAGTCGATTGGGACCTCTCCAGACTCCCAGACTGTTGAAAAATAATGGAGAGAGGTCCTGTGAAGACATCGGCCAGCTCTTTCAGTACCCTGGGATCGATCCCATCGGGCCTCACAGACTTGTGTACATCCAGCTGGAGCAGCAAGTCTCAAACCAGTTCAGAGTCGGCTGGGAGTTTATCATCCCCCCAGTCGCTGTCTTCCAAGTTTGAATGTTAATGTGTCAATGGCTGTACTGAGGCACTCACTAGCGCTTCAGTGATGGGGCTCTCATCCCATTCACACATTTTGCATCCCATTGCAATTCAGAGGTGGAGGACAGACTCTCCAGGATCACCAGGAGGGCACACACACATTCAAGGTCCAGGAGAAGGCGGCGCAGACAGGCAACAGCAAACCGTCCGGCTCTTTCCCGGGCCCCGGGAAACCTGACTTCCACGGTCTCCTTGGCCACGTCCCGCTGAATGGGATTGCTGCCCAAAGAGCTCTTTCCCTGCAGCCGCTCTTCCATGCGCCTGCTCTCCCCAAGCAGGCATCAGCTCTTGAAAAAAATCTGTTTGCTTCAGTCTTTCACTAGGCAAACAAGTCAGTCCCAAGGCTTGGATCTAGGACATCCTCCTGCAGCTGTCACCCAGGGGGATAACTGGTCTGATACAAACCACCTGAACGTGCACAAGAGCCTTCAATACACCAGCAACAGCAAAATGACTTTTCTAAATTTAGCAGTTCATAAATGTTACAGGACGCCAGCCCAGTGGGTTTTTTTTTCCTTCTTTCTTTCAGGTCTTTCTCATATGTCCAACAAACTGAATGTGCATGCAGGAGATGCACAGTATCTGCCTTTGCTTTTTCTGCTCTGCTCTTCCAGATGCTTTTGATGAGCAGCCAGCTATATTATTCATCAGGATTGAAGACTAACTTATGTGTCCGCTGGTTCGCTCTACACCTCATGCAAAAGATTCCCTAGACCTAAGCATTTAATAGCATCCCAAGGAGGGGGGCTTCTCCTCTGCTTTCCGTCGGCCTTTGCTAATCCAGAAGACTTGCCTCAGATAATTTAGTTCCCCTTTTGCAGACCACTGGAAATGTACCTAGATGAGCAGGTTACCTAATGGCTCAGGCCGTTTCCAGGTCCTCTGTCACTCCACGGCAAAGGCTGTGAAACCTCCTAAACTGCAGACAGCCCCAGCCTGCTGGAAAGTGAGACTCGAAACTTCTTGAAACTGAAGGCACCGAGCACTGACACTGCCGATCACCGGATCTACCAACTAATAAAATGCTCAACAGATACACACGCTAGCAGCACTGGTACTTTCTGCAGCCAGCCTTGGGATGCTGGTCCAGTTCGGAGGCAGGAACATACACTGCAGCATGCTGCTTCTCCAGAGAGGTTCTCTACAATGAGATGAACAAGGTACCCATGGAATGTCCCTTTGTCTTTAAGTACTCATTTGAAGCACAGCAGGTGGATGCTAAAAGGGGAGGGCCCTGTGCAGTGCAGGCCTCGATTGTTATCTGTTCCTTGCAGGAGGGTCCTCAGACAAGATCCCAGTCCCGTATTGACAGGCTCTGCACACGTGCAGAGCGAGAGATACCCTCAGTGGATTTATCTGCCCACCCATCTCTCCTGAGATTTCAGGGTACCCCAAGTCTGGCAGATAAGACACTTTCTTTCTCTCTCAAAAGGCACCTGGAAGCCAGGCAGAGTATCCAGGAAGTCTCAAACAGCCCCAGATGACATTACGTGGGCCGCTAAATCCAGCACCATGGCTGGCAGAAGTCTTCTTGTCTAAGCCTACAGAATTACGCCAGGTGAACCCTGGAAGAGGTGTAATGGGTCTCATTCCTACCCAGAGCCGATTAATGCAGCTCCCTTCTCTTCAGCAGAAGCAGGTTGCTTAATAGCAGCTGAGGCCGTGAATCAGCTGGCTTATTCCCGCTTTGCGGGTGGGTGCAGCGGGAGCGATGAGCTGGTTTACCCAAAGCAGCACTGGAAAGCCATGGCTGCCTGTGGCAGACTTCTGATTTCCTAAGCCGAGTTCCCTGCCCTAGACACGGAAAACAATCCTTCGCATTTTAACGCCCATTTCCTAATAATGCACGTTACGAAAAACAACCGGATGAAGCTTCCCACAGTGTAAATGTCTCCTTGAAATATTGATGATGCCTTTGACAGCTTGCTCTTTTCTAGTGTTTGCAGCACATCCCATGCAGCATGCAGCTCCCTGTGTCACGGAGCTGTACGGGGCACTGTCGTGGCTAGCAGCAGGGCACCGGCTCCGCTCCGAGCGTGCAAGGCCTCCCGGCTGGGCTGCTCAGCCTTGCTCTGCCGTGGAGCAGGGCTTTCGCTGGGATTACCTGCCAAAAGCACTGGCAGGCACAGCCCTGGTTTTCACAGAGAGCGGCACCAAGCCACGGTGCTACGTGCCAAGGCCATACTGAGCAGCACGGACTAGCAGGGGAGCGGAGCCCTGAGACGTGGGGGCAGAGGGGAGGCGTGGAGGTGGCCAGGCCTGGGTGACAAGCAACGGGGCACAGGCTGGCCCCGGAGACCCCCTGGCTGCAAAACATCTCCCCCGCGACCAGCCGCCGAGACGCAGGGCTGGAGCTGAGCAGAACTCACTCTCGGGGAGAAACAAAGAAATGGCACCTGGGCTACCTGGAAGGAGCCATCAGCACTAACATCCCACCCCCTCCCCGGCAAAGGGCTGCGCGATCGTACCCCAGCTCCCTCCGGACGGCCCCACGGACCCCAGGCTGCAGCGGACACCAGAGGGGCAAGGTGGGCGCAGCACCAGCGGCAGCCCGGGTGGGGACAGCAACGCCGCCTGCATCGTTAGTGACACCGAGACTTCTCCTGCGGTCTTTACTCCTTTATTTTCTTTCTCTGCTGAGCAGATGGAGGCGACTAACGAGAGCCTCCTGGTCCACTTCAGCCCCCACTTCACCAGCCCCTGGGGCGCCCGCCTAGCGCCGCCGGCGGGGCGGCCTCTTGCGGGGCTGAGCAGAGCCCTGGGGGCTGGGGGCCCTCCTCTTTGGGGGGCGCCGGGGCCCCCCGGACACGCGGTCCCTGCCCCGGCCGGGAGCGGAGGGGCTGCGGCTGCAGCCCTGGGCAGAGGGACCTGCCGCCGGCGCCTGCCCCGGCTCCTCCGGGGGCTGCTCCTGCTCTGCAGGGACGGGCACAGGCGGGGGGCGGCCGCGACCCCCGCGGAGGGCGGCCTCCGACGTGCCGGCTTCCTCCTCCCCGTCGGGGCCCGCAGGGCTGCTGGAGGAGGCCGGGTGCAGGGCAAGAGCCCCGCCCTGGGAGGCGGTGGGAGCGGGGCTGGCCCGCAGGGCCATTGTCCTCCTCCCCGGCAGCACGGGAGTTCTGCTGGTCCAGGTGCCAGCGGATCTCCGGGCCGCACAGGCGCACAGCGGCGGTGACGAGCTGGTGGATGAAGGTCTCCGCGTCTTCTGGCAGGCAGTGCTGCAGCTGCCGCACCAACGCCTCCTCGTCCAGCCCGTAGAGACACAGGTGGGCCACAATGGTGCCCTCCGCCGCAGCCGCCTCCCACCACTGGTCCTCGGCGAGCACCTGGAGCTCCCGTCGCAGCCACGGCAGCAGGGGCCTGATGTTATTTGGGTGCCTCTTGAAGAAGTCTGCCCAGACCTCAGGAGGGAAGCTGTCCACCTGAGCCCCAGGCACCGGCCCCGCAGCCCCCTGCTCCTGCCGCGTGTCTCCAGCCGGCGGCTCTGCGGGGCCTGGCACGTCGAACGTCAAATAATCGTCGTCCGACCACACTGAGAACAAGATGGCCGTCGTCCCCGACCTGCACAGGGGGCAGTTTGGCTTCAGCTGTGCCCAGCGCACGGCACAGCCTAAGCAAAATTGGTGGAGGCAGGGTGACATGTAGGCGACGTCGTCTTGATTGTCACGGCAGATGGGGCAGCTCCACTCGCTCTCGGCAGCCATGCTTCTGCACGCTGCAGCGGGCTGGATGAGGATGCACTGCTGGATGCAGCAGTGAGGATGAGGAGCTGCTCCCTCTTGCTGGCGCCGCAGTGGCGGGTGTTGTGTGCTGCAAAAGGGAGAAAGGCCACAGTCATTTGCCGTCCTGGGGAGTGGAGGGGAGGAAGAAAGGCCCAGGTCCCTCGGGAAGGACACCCTCCCGGCCCCCAGAGTTTCTCCAGCGCTCCCCGCCAGCCAGGGCCAGGCTCAGGCTGTGGGGTCAGCAGCTCCCCGAGCCCCATCGCCCGCCCCACGGCCACCCACGCGGACGCCTCCCCGCACAGCTCACCTCCGCTGCTGCCAGCGCACCCTGTGGTAGCTGGCTGCCTGAACCAGGCAGGGCTGGGGAAACACAGGGGACGGCTCCGGGACGGGCACCGAGAGCTGCCGACGGCAGCCCCCAAAGCACCACCCAGCACCGGGAGAAGCCTCGCTGCACCCTCCAGACCTCGCAGGCACGCTCGGCAGGAGTCCAGGCACGAGCCAGGCTGGCCCAGGCTCTGCTGGCACCCGAAGGTAAGCAGCGAGGGACGTGAGGTCACAGTCCGTCGCTCGGCGACATCACCGTCCACCGCACAGTGATGTCACAATGGCCCGTCTGCCCCTGCAGCGCTCACCCGGGCAGGGATGGAGCCAGCACTGGCACTTGTGCCTCTGCATGTGGGGCTACCGCAGCACCACGTTCGACTCCCTCCCTTCACCATTTGTTTTCTGGTTGGCATTGGTGTTTCACACCAGACACCGAGGCGTCAGCTGTGTCCTCCCAGAGCCCCATCTGGTCAGTCCGGCCACGGCACACATCTCCAGGCACCTCCAGCAAGAGGGCTGATGCAGTGAGACCTTGTGCCTCCCTTGGAGGCTGCAAGACAAAGTCCTACAGGCTGTCCCCACAGTCCAGCACCACTGGCCAGCCCACAAGACTCCCCTGATTCCCCCCATGTGAGGTCCACAGCAGCCCTGCGAGGAGGGGCCGACTCACTGAATCATGGAACTATGGAGCAGCTGAGGATGGAAGGGAGCTCCAAGGATCATGGGGTCCAACCTTTTGTGGGAAAGGGAGCCTAGAGGAGGTTATCTAGCGCCCTGTCCAATTGCGTCTTGAAAACGTCCAGCGATGGGGACTCTACCACATCCCTGGGGAGGTTGTTCCAGTGAATGATTGTTCTCACTGTAAAAAATTCCTTATGTCAAGATAAATCCTCTCCCAGTGCAACTGGGACCCATTGCCCCTTGTCTTCTCTACAGAATAGAATAGAATAGGAAAAGAAAAAAGAAAAAAAAAGAGCAGAGAAGAAAAAGGGAAGGGAAGGGAAAGGGAAAGGGAAGGGAAGGGAAAAAGAAAAGAAAAGAGAAAAGAAAAGAAAAGAAAAGAAAAGAGAAAGAAGAGAAGAGAAGAGAAGAGAAAGAGAAGAGAAGAGAAGAGAAGAGAAGAGAAAGAGAAAAGAGAAAAAAAAAGAAAAGAAGAAAAGAAAAAGAAAAGAAAGAAAGAAAAAAAAGAAAAGAAAAGAAAAGAAAAGAAAAGAAAGAAAGAAAAGAAAAGAAAGAAAAAGAAAAGAAAAGGAAAGGAAAGGAAAGAAAGGAAAGGAAAAGGAAAGGAAAGGAAAGGAAAGGAAAGGAAAGGAAAGGAAAGGAAAGGAAAGGAAAGGAAAGGAAAGGAAAGGAAAGGAAAGAAAGGAAAGGAAAGGAAAGGAAAGGAAAGGAAAGAGGAAAGAGGAAAGAGGAAAGAGGAAAGAGGAAAGAAAAGGAAAGAAAAGAATATGCAAGTTGGAAGGGACCTACAAAGATCATCCAGTCCAACTGCCTGACCACTTCAGGGCTGACCCAAAGTTAAAGCATGTTATTAAGGGCATTGTCCAAATGCCTCTTAAACACTGACAGGCATGGGGCATCAACCACCGCTCTAGGAAGCCTGTGCCAGTGTTTGGCCGCCCTCTCGGTAAAGAAATGCTTCCTAATGTGAAGTCTGAACCTCCCCTGACGCAGCTTTGAACCATTCCCACGAGTCCTGTCACTGGACCCCAGGGAGAAGAGCTCAGCCCCTCCCGCTCCACTTCCCCTCCTCAGGAAGCTGCAGAGAGCCATGAGGTCATCCCTCAGCCTCCTTCTCTCCAAACTAGACAAAGCCAGAGTCCTGAGCCATTCCTCATAGGACATTCCTTCCAGCCCTTTCACCAGCCTCTCCTCTGGACACATTCAAGTACCTTCATGTCCTTCTTAAATTGTGGGCCCCAGAACTGCACACAGTAGCCAAGGTGAGGCCGCAAAACCGCTAAATACAGCGGGATAATCACCTCTTGTGCCTGCCTGCTTATACGGTGTTTGATGCACCCCGAGATGTGATTTGCCCTCTTGGCTGCCAGAGCACACTGCTGACTCCTGCTGAGCCCGCTGTTGACCAGCAACCCCAGATCCCTTTCTGCAGGGCTGCTCTCCAGCCTCTCCTCTCCCAGTTTATAGTTGTGCTCAGTGTTAACTCCATCCCAGGTGCAGAATCCAGCGCTTGCTCTTGCTAAATTTCATATGGTTGGTGATTGCCCAGCTGTCTAGTCTATCCAGATCTCTCTGTGAGGCCTCTCTACCCTCGGGTGATTCCACTGCTCCTCCTAATTTAGTGGCATCAGCAAACTCACTTAATGTACATTCGACTCCTGTGTCCAGATCATTTATAAAAACTTGAGAGAGCACTGGCCCTAACATTGAGCCCTGGGGAACCCCACTGGTGACTGGCCGCCAGCCTGGTGTAACCCCATTCACTATAACTCTTTGAGCCCAACCCATCAGCCAGTTGCTCACCCCAACGTACTATGGACTTGTCTAGCTGTGTGCTGGGCATTTTATCGAGGAGGATACTGTGAGAGACAGTGTCAAAAGCTTTGCTAAAATAAAAAAAACCCCACATCTACTGGCTTCCCTTGGTCAACTAGATGGGCGACCTTGTCATAAAAGGAAATGAAGTTGGTTAAGCAGGACTTTCCCGTCGTGAACCCGTGCTGCCTATGGCCAGTGACTGCATTGTCTCTCAAATGTTTTTCAGTAACTCCCAAGATAACCTTCTCCGTAATTTTACCGGACACTGAAGTGAGACTGACAGGCCTGTAATTACAAGGGTCTTCTTGCTTGCCCTTCTTGAAAATTGGGACATTTGCCGGCTTCTAGTCGATTGGGACCTCTCCAGACTCCCAGACTGTTGAAAAATAATGGAGAGAGGTCCTGTGAAGACATCGGCCAGCTCTTTCAGTACCCTGGGATCGATCCCATCGGGCCTCACAGACTTGTGTACATCCAGCTGGAGCAGCAAGTCTCAAACCAGTTCAGAGTCGGCTGGGAGTTTATCATCCCCCCAGTCGCTGTCTTCCAAGTTTGAATGTTAATGTGTCAATGGCTGTACTGAGGCACTCACTAGCGCTTCAGTGATGGGGCTCTCATCCCATTCACACATTTTGCATCCCATTGCAATTCAGAGGTGGAGGACAGACTCTCCAGGATCACCAGGAGGGCACACACACATTCAAGGTCCAGGAGAAGGCGGCGCAGACAGGCAACAGCAAACCGTCCGGCTCTTTCCCGGGCCCCGGGAAACCTGACTTCCACGGTCTCCTTGGCCACGTCCCGCTGATGGGATTGCTGCCCAAAGAGCTCTTTCCCTGCAGCCGCTCTTCCATGCGCCTGCTCTCCCAAGCAGGCATCAGCTCTTGAAAAAAATCTGTTTGCTTCAGTCTTTCACTAGGCAAACAAGTCAGTCCCAAGGCTTGGATCTAGGACATCCTCCTGCAGCTGTCACCCAGGGGGATAACTGGTCTGATACAAACCACCTGAACGTGCACAAGAGCCTTCAATACACCAGCAACAGCAAAATGACTTTTCTAAATTTAGCAGTTCATAAATGTTACAGGACGCCAGCCCAGTGGGTTTTTTTTTCCTTCTTTCTTTCAGGTCTTTCTCATATGTCCAACAAACTGAATGTGCATGCAGGAGATGCACAGTATCTGCCTTTGCTTTTCTGCTCTGCTCTTCCAGATGCTTTTGATGAGCAGCCAGCTATATTATTCATCAGGATTGAAGACTAACTTATGTGTCCGCTGGTTCGCTCTACACCTCATGCAAAAGATTCCCTAGACCTAAGCATTTAATAGCATCCCAAGGAGGGGGGCTTCTCCTCTGCTTTCCGTCGGCCTTTGCTAATCCAGAAGACTTGCCTCAGATAATTTAGTTCCCCTTTTGCAGACCACTGGAAATGTACCTAGATGAGCAGGTTACCTAATGGCTCAGGCCGTTTCCAGGTCCTCTGTCACTCCACGGCAAAGGCTGTGAAACCTCCTAAACTGCAGACAGCCCCAGCCTGCTGGAAAGTGAGACTCGAAACTTCTTGAAACTGAGGCACCGAGCACTGACACTGCCGATCACGGATCTACCAACTAATAAAATGCTCAACAGATACACACGCTAGCAGCACTGGTACTTTCTGCAGCCAGCCTTGGGATGCTGGTCCAGTTCGGAGGCAGGAACATACACTGCAGCATGCTGCTTCTCCAGAGAGGTTCTCTACAATGAGATGAACAAGGTACCCATGGAATGTCCCTTTGTCTTTAAGTACTCATTTGAAGCACAGCAGGTGGATGCTAAAAGGGGAGGGCCCTGTGCAGTGCAGCCTCGATTGTTATCTGTTCCTTGCAGGAGGGTCCTCAGACAAGATCCCAGTCCCGTATTGACAGGCTCTGCACACGTGCAGAGCGAGAGATACCCTCAGTGGATTTATCTGCCCACCCATCTCTCCTGAGATTTCAGGGTACCCCAAGTCTGGCAGATAAGACACTTTCTTTCTCTCTCAAAAGGCACCTGGAAGCCAGGCAGAGTATCCAGGAAGTCTCAAACAGCCCCAGATGACATTACGTGGGCCGCTAAATCCAGCACCATGGCTGGCAGAAGTCTTCTTGTCTAAGCCTACAGAATTACGCCAGGTGAACCCTGGAAGAGGTGTAATGGGTCTCATTCCTACCCAGAGCCGATTAATGCAGCTCCCTTCTCTTCAGCAGAAGCAGGTTGCTTAATAGCAGCTGAGGCCGTGAATCAGCTGGCTTATTCCCGCTTTGCGGGTGGGTGCAGCGGGAGCGATGAGCTGGTTTACCCAAAGCAGCACTGGAAAGCCATGGCTGCCTGTGGCAGACTTCTGATTTCCTAAGCCGAGTTCCCTGCCCTAGACACGGAAAACAATCCTTCGCATTTTAACGCCCATTTCCTAATAATGCACGTTACGAAAAACAACCGGATGAAGCTTCCCACAGTGTAAATGTCTCCTTGAAATATTGATGATGCCTTTGACAGCTTGCTCTTTTCTAGTGTTTGCAGCACATCCCATGCAGCATGCAGCTCCCTGTGTCACGGAGCTGTACGGGGCACTGTCGTGGCTAGCAGCAGGGCACCGGCTCCGCTCCGAGCGTGCAAGGCCTCCCGGCTGGGGCTGCTCAGCCTTGCTCTGCCGTGGAGCAGGGCTTTCGCTGGGATTACCTGCCAAAAGCACTGGCAGGCACAGCCCTGGTTTTCACAGAGAGCGGCACCAAGCCACGGTGCTACGTGCCAAGGCCATACTGAGCAGCACGGACTAGCAGGGGAGCGGAGCCCTGAGACGTGGGGCAGAGGGGGAGGCGTGGAGGTGGCCAGGCCTGGGGTGACAAGCAACGGGGCACAGGCTGGCCCCGGAGACCCCCTGGCTGCAAACATCTCCCCCGCGACCAGCCGCCGAGACGCAGGGCTGGAGCTGAGCAGAACTCACTCTCGGGGAGAAACAAAGAAATGGCACCTGGGCTACCTGGAAGGAGCCATCAGCACTAACATCCCACCCCCTCCCCGGCAAAGGGCTGCGCGATCGTACCCCAGCTCCCTCCGGACGGCCCCACGGACCCCAGGCTGCAGCGGACACCAGAGGGCAAGGTGGGCGCAGCACCAGCGGCAGCCCGGGTGGGGACAGCAACGCCGCCTGCATCGTTAGTGACACCGAGACTTCTCCTGCGGTCTTTACTCCTTTATTTTCTTTCTCTGCTGAGCAGATGGAGGCGACTAACGAGAGCCTCCTGGTCCACTTCAGCCCCCACTTCACCAGCCCCTGGGGCGCCCGCCTAGCGCCGCCGGCGGGGCGGCCTCTTGCGGGGCTGAGCAGAGCCCTGGGGGCTGGGGGCCCTCCTCTTTGGGGGGCGCCGGGGCCCCCCGGACACGCGGTCCCTGCCCCGGCCGGGAGCGGAGGGGCTGCGGCTGCAGCCCTGGGCAGAGGGACCTGCCGCCGGCGCCTGCCCCGGCTCCTCCGGGGGCTGCTCCTGCTCTGCAGGGACGGGCACAGGCGGGGGGCGGCCGCGACCCCCGCGGAGGGCGGCCTCCGACGTGCCGGCTTCCTCCTCCCCGTCGGGGCCCGCAGGGCTGCTGGAGGAGGCCGGGTGCAGGGCAAGAGCCCCGCCCTGGGAGGCGGTGGGAGCGGGGCTGGCCGCAGGGCCATTGTCCTCCTCCCCGGCAGCACGGGAGTTCTGCTGGTCCAGGTGCCAGCGGATCTCCGGGCCGCACAGGCGCACAGCGGCGGTGACGAGCTGGTGGATGAAGGTCTCCGCGTCTTCTGGCAGGCAGTGCTGCAGCTGCCGCACCAACGCCTCCTCGTCCAGCCCGTAGAGACACAGGTGGGCCACAATGGTGCCCTCCGCCGCAGCCGCCTCCCACCACTGGTCCTCGGCGAGCACCTGGAGCTCCCGTCGCAGCCACGGCAGCAGGGGCCTGATGTTATTTGGGTGCCTCTTGAAGAAGTCTGCCCAGACCTCAGGAGGGAAGCTGTCCACCTGAGCCCCAGGCACCGGCCCCGCAGCCCCCTGCTCCTGCCGCGTGTCTCCAGCCGGCGGCTCTGCGGGGCCTGGCACGTCGAACGTCAAATAATCGTCGTCCGACCACACTGAGAACAAGATGGCCGTCGTCCCCGACCTGCACAGGGGGCAGTTTGGCTTCAGCTGTGCCCAGCGCACGGCACAGCCTAAGCAAAATTGGTGGAGGCAGGGTGACATGTAGGCGACGTCGTCTTGATTGTCACGGCAGATGGGGCAGCTCCACTCGCTCTCGGCAGCCATGCTTCTGCACGCTGCAGCGGGCTGGATGAGGATGCACTGCTGGATGCAGCAGTGAGGATGAGGAGCTGCTCCCTCTTGCTGGCACCGCAGTGGCGGGTGTTGTGTGCTGCAAAAGGGAGAAAGGCCACAGTCATTTGCCGTCCTGGGGAGTGGAGGGGAGGAAGAAAGGCCCAGGTCCCTCGGGAAGGACACCCTCCCGGCCCCCAGAGTTTCTCCAGCGCTCCCCGCCAGCCAGGGCCAGGCTCAGGCTGTGGGGTCAGCAGCTCCCCGAGCCCCATCGCCCGCCCCACGGCCACCCACGCGGACGCCTCCCCGCACAGCTCACCTCCGCTGCTGCCAGCGCACCCTGTGGTAGCTGGCTGCCTGAACCAGGCAGGGCTGGGGAAACACAGGGGACGGCTCCGGGACGGGCACCGAGAGCTGCCGACGGCAGCCCCCAAAGCACCACCCAGCACCGGGAGAAGCCTCGCTGCACCCTCCAGACCTCGCAGGCACGCTCGGCAGGAGTCCAGGCACGAGCCAGGCTGGCCCAGGCTCTGCTGGCACCCGAAGGTAAGCAGCGAGGGACGTGAGGTCACAGTCCGTCGCTCGGCGACATCACCGTCCACCGCACAGTGATGTCACAATGGCCCGTCTGCCCCTGCAGCGCTCACCCGGGCAGGGATGGAGCCAGCACTGGCACTTGTGCCTCTGCATGTGGGGCTACCGCAGCACCACGTTCGACTCCCTCCCTTCACCATTTGTTTTCTGGTTGGCATTGGTGTTTCACACCAGACACCGAGGCGTCAGCTGTGTCCTCCCAGAGCCCCATCTGGTCAGTCCGGCCACGGCACACATCTCCAGGCACCTCCAGCAAGAGGGCTGATGCAGTGAGACCTTGTGCCTCCCTTGGAGGCTGCAAGACAAAGTCCTACAGGCTGTCCCCACAGTCCAGCACCACTGGCCAGCCCACAAGACTCCCCTGATTCCCCCCATGTGAGGTCCACAGCAGCCCTGCGAGGAGGGGCCGACTCACTGAATCATGGAACTATGGAGCAGCTGAGGATGGAAGGGAGCTCCAAGGATCATGGGGTCCAACCTTTTGTGGGAAAGGGAGCCTAGAGGAGGTTATCTAGCGCCCTGTCCAATTGCGTCTTGAAAACGTCCAGCGATGGGGACTCTACCACATCCCTGGGGAGGTTGTTCCAGTGAATGATTGTTCTCACTGTAAAAAATTCCTTATGTCAAGATAAATCCTCTCCCAGTGCAACTGGGACCCATTGCCCCTTGTCTTCTCTACAGAATAGAATAGAATAGGAAAAGAAAAAAGAAAAAAAAGAGCAGAGAAGAAAAAGGGAAGGGAAGGGAAGGGAAAGGGAAAGGGAAGGGAAAAAAGAAAAGAAAAGAGAAAAGAAAAGAAAAGAAAAGAAAAGAGAAAGAAGAGAAGAGAAGAGAAGAGAAGAGAAGAGAAGAGAAGAGAAAGAGAAAGAGAAAAAGAGAAAGAGAAAAAAAAAAGAAAAGAAAAGAAAAAAGAAAAAAGAAAAGAAAAGAAAAGAAAAGAAAAGAAAAGAAAGAAAAGAAAAGAGAAAGAAGAAAAGAAAAAGAAAGAAAAAGAAAGAAAAGAAGAAAAAAGGAAAGGAAAGGAAAGGAAAGGAAAGGAAAGGAAAGGAAAGGAAAAGGAAAGGAAAGGAAAGGAAAGGAAAGGAAAGGAAAGGAAAGGAAAGGAAAGGAAAGGAAAGGAAAGGAAAGGAAAGGAAAGGAAAGGAAAGGAAAGGAAAGGAAAGAGGAAAGAGGAAAGAGGAAAGAGGAAAGAAAAAGAAAAGGAAAGAAAAGAATATGCAAGTTGGAAGGGACCTACAAAGATCATCCAGTCCAACTGCCTGACCACTTCAGGGCTGACCCAAAGTTAAAGCATGTTATTAAGGGCATTGTCCAAATGCCTCTTAAACACTGACAGGCATGGGGCATCAACCACCGCTCTAGGAAGCCTGTGCCAGTGTTTGGCCGCCCTCTCGGTAAAGAAATGCTTCCTAATGTGAAGTCTGAACCTCCCCTGACGCAGCTTTGAACCATTCCCACGAGTCCTGTCACTGGACCCCAGGGAGAAGAGCTCAGCCCCTCCCGCTCCACTTCCCCTCCTCAGGAAGCTGCAGAGAGCCATGAGGTCATCCCTCAGCCTCCTTCTCTCCAAACTAGACAAAGCCAGAGTCCTGAGCCATTCCTCATAGGACATTCCTTCCAGCCCTTTCACCAGCCTCTCCTCTGGACACATTCAAGTACCTTCATGTCCTTCTTAAATTGTGGGCCCCAGAACTGCACACAGTAGCCAAGGTGAGGCCGCAAAACCGCTAAATACAGCGGGATAATCACCTCTTGTGCCTGCCTGCTTATACGGTGTTTGATGCACCCCGAGATGTGATTTGCCCTCTTGGCTGCCAGAGCACAC
The DNA here is from genome assembly GCF_018139145.2 of Gymnogyps californianus. NCBI lineage: Eukaryota > Metazoa > Chordata > Aves > Accipitriformes > Cathartidae > Gymnogyps > Gymnogyps californianus. Next base: position 5,506 of record NW_026114157.1, on the reverse strand, counting down.
TGCTGACTCCTGCTGAGCCCGCTGTTGACCAGCAACCCCAGATCCCTTTCTGCAGGGCTGCTCTCCAGCCTCTCCTCTCCCAGTTTATAGTTGTGCTCAGTGTTAACTCCATCCCAGGTGCAGAATCCAGCGCTTGCTCTTGCTAAATTTCATATGGTTGGTGATTGCCCAGCTGTCTAGTCTATCCAGATCTCTCTGTGAGGCCTCTCTACCCTCGGGTGATTCCACTGCTCCTCCTAATTTAGTGGCATCAGCAAACTCACTTAATGTACATTCGACTCCTGTGTCCAGATCATTTATAAAAACTTGAGAGAGCACTGGCCCTAACATTGAGCCCTGGGGAACCCCACTGGTGACTGGCCGCCAGCCTGGTGTAACCCCATTCACTATAACTCTTTGAGCCCAACCCATCAGCCAGTTGCTCACCCCAACGTACTATGGACTTGTCTAGCTGTGTGCTGGGCATTTTATCGAGGAGGATACTGTGAGAGACAGTGTCAAAAGCTTTGCTAAAATAAAAAAACCCCACATCTACTGGCTTCCCTTGGTCAACTAGATGGGCGACCTTGTCATAAAAGGAAATGAAGTTGGTTAAGCAGGACTTTCCCGTCGTGAACCCGTGCTGCCTATGGCCAGTGACTGCATTGTCTCTCAAATGTTTTTCAGTAACTCCCAAGATAACCTTCTCCGTAATTTTACCGGACACTGAAGTGAGACTGACAGGCCTGTAATTACAAGGGTCTTCTTGCTTGCCCTTCTTGAAAATTGGGACATTTGCCGGCTTCTAGTCGATTGGGACCTCTCCAGACTCCCAGACTGTTGAAAAATAATGGAGAGAGGTCCTGTGAAGACATCGGCCAGCTCTTTCAGTACCCTGGGATCGATCCCATCGGGCCTCACAGACTTGTGTACATCCAGCTGGAGCAGCAAGTCTCAAACCAGTTCAGAGTCGGCTGGGAGTTTATCATCCCCCCAGTCGCTGTCTTCCAAGTTTGAATGTTAATGTGTCAATGGCTGTACTGAGGCACTCACTAGCGCTTCAGTGATGGGGCTCTCATCCCATTCACACATTTTGCATCCCATTGCAATTCAGAGGTGGAGGACAGACTCTCCAGGATCACCAGGAGGGCACACACACATTCAAGGTCCAGGAGAAGGCGGCGCAGACAGGCAACAGCAAACCGTCCGGCTCTTTCCCGGGCCCCGGGAAACCTGACTTCCACGGTCTCCTTGGCCACGTCCCGCTGATGGGATTGCTGCCCAAAGAGCTCTTTCCCTGCAGCCGCTCTTCCATGCGCCTGCTCTCCCAAGCAGGCATCAGCTCTTGAAAAAAATCTGTTTGCTTCAGTCTTTCACTAGGCAAACAAGTCAGTCCCAAGGCTTGGATCTAGGACATCCTCCTGCAGCTGTCACCCAGGGGGATAACTGGTCTGATACAAACCACCTGAACGTGCACAAGAGCCTTCAATACACCAGCAACAGCAAAATGACTTTTCTAAATTTAGCAGTTCATAAATGTTACAGGACGCCAGCCCAGTGGGTTTTTTTTTCCTTCTTTCTTTCAGGTCTTTCTCATATGTCCAACAAACTGAATGTGCATGCAGGAGATGCACAGTATCTGCCTTTGCTTTTCTGCTCTGCTCTTCCAGATGCTTTTGATGAGCAGCCAGCTATATTATTCATCAGGATTGAAGACTAACTTATGTGTCCGCTGGTTCGCTCTACACCTCATGCAAAAGATTCCCTAGACCTAAGCATTTAATAGCATCCCAAGGAGGGGGGCTTCTCCTCTGCTTTCCGTCGGCCTTTGCTAATCCAGAAGACTTGCCTCAGATAATTTAGTTCCCCTTTTGCAGACCACTGGAAATGTACCTAGATGAGCAGGTTACCTAATGGCTCAGGCCGTTTCCAGGTCCTCTGTCACTCCACGGCAAAGGCTGTGAAACCTCCTAAACTGCAGACAGCCCCAGCCTGCTGGAAAGTGAGACTCGAAACTTCTTGAAACTGAGGCACCGAGCACTGACACTGCCGATCCACGGATCTACCAACTAATAAAATGCTCAACAGATACACACGCTAGCAGCACTGGTACTTTCTGCAGCCAGCCTTGGGATGCTGGTCCAGTTCGGAGGCAGGAACATACACTGCAGCATGCTGCTTCTCCAGAGAGGTTCTCTACAATGAGATGAACAAGGTACCCATGGAATGTCCCTTTGTCTTTAAGTACTCATTTGAAGCACAGCAGGTGGATGCTAAAAGGGGAGGGCCCTGTGCAGTGCAGCCTCGATTGTTATCTGTTCCTTGCAGGAGGGTCCTCAGACAAGATCCCAGTCCCGTATTGACAGGCTCTGCACACGTGCAGAGCGAGAGATACCCTCAGTGGATTTATCTGCCCACCCATCTCTCCTGAGATTTCAGGGTACCCCCCAAGTCTGGCAGATAAGACACTTTCTTTCTCTCTCAAAAGGCACCTGGAAGCCAGGCAGAGTATCCAGGAAGTCTCAAACAGCCCCAGATGACATTACGTGGGCCGCTAATCCAGCACCATGGCTGGCAGAAGTCTTCTTGTCTAAGCCTACAGAATTACGCCAGGTGAACCCTGGAAGAGGTGTAATGGGTCTCATTCCTACCCAGAGCCGATTAATGCAGCTCCCTTCTCTTCAGCAGAAGCAGGTTGCTTAATAGCAGCTGAGGCCGTGAATCAGCTGGCTTATTCCCGCTTTGCGGGTGGTGTGCAGCGGGAGCGATGAGCTGGTTTACCCAAAGCAGCACTGGAAAGCCATGGCTGCCTGTGGCAGACTTCTGATTTCCTAAGCCGAGTTCCCTGCCCTAGACACGGAAAACAATCCTTCGCATTTTAACGCCCATTTCCTAATAATGCACGTTACGAAAACAACCGGATGAAGCTTCCCACAGTGTAAATGTCTCCTTGAAATATTGATGATGCCTTTGACAGCTTGCTCTTTTCTAGTGTTTGCAGCACATCCCATGCAGCATGCAGCTCCCTGTGTCACGGAGCTGTACGGGGCACTGTCGTGGCTAGCAGCAGGGCACGGCTCCGCTCCGAGCGTGCAAGGCCTCCCGGCTGGGGCTGCTCAGCCTTGCTCTGCCGTGGAGCAGGGCTTTCGCTGGGATTACCTGCCAAAAGCACTGGCAGGCACAGCCCTGGTTTTCACAGAGAGCGGCACCAAGCCACGGTGCTACGTGCCAAGGCCATACTGAGCAGCACGGGAACTAGCAGGGGAGCGGAGCCCTGAGACGTGGGGGCAGAGGGGGAGGCGTGGAGGTGGCCAGGCCTGGGGTGACAAGCAACGGGGCACAGGCTGGCCCCGGAGACCCCCTGGCTGCAAACATCTCCCCCGCGACCAGCCGCCGAGACGCAGGGCTGGAGCTGAGCAGAACTCACTCTCGGGGAGAAACAAAGAAATGGCACCTGGGCTACCTGGAAGGAGCCATCAGCACTAACATCCCACCCCCCTCCCGGCAAGGGCTGCGCGATCGTACCCCAGCTCCCTCCGGACGGCCCCACGGACCCCAGGCTGCAGCGGACACCAGAGGGGCAAGGTGGGCGCAGCACCAGCGGCAGCCCGGGTGGGGACAGCAACGCCGCCTGCATCGTTAGTGACACCGAGACTTCTCCTGCGGTCTTTACTCCTTTATTTTCTTTCTCTGCTGAGCAGATGGAGGCGACTAACGAGAGCCTCCTGGTCCACTTCAGCCCCCACTTCACCAGCCCCTGGGGCGCCCGCCTAGCGCCGCCGGCGGGGCGGCCTCTTGCGGGGCTGAGCAGAGCCCTGGGGGCTGGGGCCCTCCTCTTTGGGGGGCGCCGGGGCCCCCGGACACGCGGTCCCTGCCCCGGCCGGGAGCGGAGGGGCTGCGGCTGCAGCCCTGGGCAGAGGGACCTGCCGCCGGCGCCTGCCCCGGCTCCTCCGGGGGCTGCTCCTGCTCTGCAGGGACGGGCACAGGCGGGGGCGGCCGCGACCCCCGCGGAGGGCGGCCTCCGACGTGCCGGCTTCCTCCTCCCCGTCGGGGCCCGCAGGGCTGCTGGAGGAGGCCGGGTGCAGGGCAAGAGCCCCGCCCTGGGAGGCGGTGGGAGCGGGGCTGGCCGCAGGGCCATTGTCCTCCTCCCCGGCAGCACGGGAGTTCTGCTGGTCCAGGTGCCAGCGGATCTCCGGGCCGCACAGGCGCACAGCGGCGGTGACGAGCTGGTGGATGAAGGTCTCCGCGTCTTCTGGCAGGCAGTGCTGCAGCTGCCGCACCAACGCCTCCTCGTCCAGCCCGTAGAGACACAGGTGGGCCACAATGGTGCCCTCCGCCGCAGCCGCCTCCCACCACTGGTCCTCGGCGAGCACCTGGAGCTCCCGTCGCAGCCACGGCAGCAGGGGCCTGATGTTATTTGGGTGCCTCTTGAAGAAGTCTGCCCAGACCTCAGGAGGGAAGCTGTCCACCTGAGCCCCAGGCACCGGCCCCGCAGCCCCCTGCTCCTGCCGCGTGTCTCCAGCCGGCGGCTCTGCGGGGCCTGGCACGTCGAACGTCAAATAATCGTCGTCCGACCACACTGAGAACAAGATGGCCGTCGTCCCGACCTGCACAGGGGCAGTTTGGCTTCAGCTGTGCCCAGCGCACGGCACAGCCTAAGCAAAATTGGTGGAGGCAGGGTGACATGTAGGCGACGTCGTCTTGATTGTCACGGCAGATGGGGCAGCTCCACTCGCTCTCGGCAGCCATGCTTCTGCACGCTGCAGCGGGCTGGATGAGGATGCACTGCTGGATGCAGCAGTGAGGATGAGGAGCTGCTCCCTCTTGCTGGCACCGCAGTGGCGGGTGTTGTGTGCTGCAAAAGGGAGAAAGGCCACAGTCATTTGCCGTCCTGGGGAGTGGAGGGGAGGAAGAAAGGCCCAGGTCCCTCGGGAAGGACACCCTCCCGGCCCCAGAGTTTCTCCAGCGCTCCCCGCCAGCCAGGGCCAGGCTCAGGCTGCGGGGTCAGCAGCTCCCCGAGCCCCATCGCCCGCCCACGGCCACCCACGCGGACGCCTCCCCGCACAGCTCACCTCCGCTGCTGCCAGCGCACCCTGTGGTAGCTGGCTGCCTGAACCAGGCAGGGCTGGGAAACACAGGGGACGGCTCCGGGACGGGCACCGAGAGCTGCCGACGGCAGCCCCCAAAGCACCACCCAGCACCGGGAGAAGCCTCGCTGCACCCTCCAGACCTCGCAGGCACGCTCGGCAGGAGTCCAGGCACGAGCCAGGCTGGCCCAGGCTCTGCTGGCACCCGAAGGTAAGCAGCGAGGGACGTGAGGTCACAGTCCGTCGCTCGGCGACATCACCGTCCACCGCACAGTGATGTCACAATGGCCCGTCTGCCCCTGCAGCGCTCACCCGGGCAGGGATGGAGCCAGCACTGGCACTTGTGCCTCTGCATGTGGGGCTACCGCAGCACCACGTTCGACTCCCTCCCTTCACCATTTGTTTTCTGGTTGGCATTGGTGTTTCACACCAGACACCGA
>NW_026114156.1:0-35860 GCF_018139145.2 Gymnogyps californianus | reverse complement strand
CAGGCAGGGAGCTGGAGGTGGCCTCCTTGGGGTCCCCGCGGGCACAGCCCTCTCGCCCACCTGCCCTTGGGACGGACATGGGTGCCTCCAGCACCAAGGGGGCGGGGGGTGGGGCTGGGGCCAGGCTGGCCCTGCCCTGCTCCCAGGGCCAGCCATGGGGGAAAGGCAGCTGGGCTCTGAGGCTCTTACTGCAACTTGGCGATGACCAGTTCCTCTGGGAGGAGGAGAAGGCGCCTCTCGCTCCTCTTGCGGCCCCGGCTCAGCCGCACGTCTGCGCTCAGCACCGCCTCGGCCTCGCTCAGAGCCTCCCTGCAGAGCCGAGAGCGGCGGGCATGAGCAAGGGCGCTGCTGCGGGGCGCAGGCGTGCCCGCGGGTCCCCGAGCCGCGGGGGGAGCCCACCTGGAGCCGCAGCAGCAGTTGGCCTGGCCCATCCTGCCCGGGACAGGAGGACCCTCGCTGTGCACCAAGGAGGCGGCGCAGGTGCTGACAGCGAGGATGGGAAGCGGGCTGCCGCTGCCGGTGGTGGGGCAGTGCTGCTCGGGCAGAGCCTGCCTCCTCGCAGCGCTGCTGCGTGCCAGCACAGCTCCGTCCTGCTCTCTCTGCTGGCTGTTGGCTCCAGCGGACCAACATTCCGAGGCCAACGGACAGTGGGGGGGGCAGTGGGAGGGGCAGTGCGGGGGGGTTCTCTCCAGTCTGGCCATGTCTCTCTTGCCCTGGGCAGCCCAGAGCAGGACAGGGCACAGGGGAAGGACCACCTCCCTCCGCCTGCTGGCAATGCCCCTCGCCTTGGCCTTCACCGCTGCTTCCTGGCCTCCAACCACGCTTGCTGCCGCTGGTCACCACCTGGAGCAGGGCCCGCCTGCTCAGCCGCTTGGCCAGCCACGACACCGGCGGCTCCTCAGCCCACGCGCTGCCTGCTTTCTTCCCGTCCTCAGGCGCATCTCCCTTTTGCAGTGGCCTCGCAAGGCCACCTGACAGCTCCCTCCGCACTTGAGGGTGCACCCCATCGGGGCCCCTCAGGGACTTGGGCATCTCCACTTGGCTTCAGTGTTCTCTAAGCTCCTCCGCAGCCACCTGATCCTGCCAGAGCCTCTTGCACTGAGGGCAGCTCTTCTTTGCTCCGGCCTTTCCCCCAGCTCTCCAGGGCCTCGCAATGTCTCAAGGCTCCAAGTGCTAGGACCCGCATGCCCCAGGCGCATTGGCAGAACCTAGACCAGCCTCAAGTGCCGCCGTAGTCCAGTGAAGTTCAAGAGACTTTGAAGAGGGAGAAAAAGAATTCCCTAAAAATGTGACTGACTGGTGAGTTCTCGTGGCCATTGGGAACTGGGCATCGCAGCTGTTTTCACTGCCTTGTCCTGGGCTTGGTCCTGCCTTACCTTTCAGAGGCAAAACCCTTTATGAAAAACCCTTCAGATCTTCAATTGAGTCGTGGTGACATCGTGCCGTGAAACTCTATAGACCCTTGGAGCGGCTGTCTTCTAGTCCTCAGAAGGAAAGATGCTCTCTCCTGAGCCGTGAGAAGCACTCCTGAAATACCAGGGGTGTTCTTGAGAGCAATTGTTTTCAACTTTTGGCCAGCAGACCTGTGGCACCCATGGCCTACCTTTAACGGATCCATTCAAGCTAAAAAAACCAACCTCTTCTCACTAGGTTTCAGTTTACCATCAAGAAGGCTGAACAGCCGCCCCAAAGGATTTCCAGAGTTCACAAATGAAGCAAGCTTGAAAACCACTACTTCAGAATTTCACACCAAAATGCCCATTCAACCTCTCCCTCTCTGGGTAACGAGAGATGACCGGACCATGACCCAAGGCGGCATGGCTGCAAGCAAAAAAAGTCTTCTCGCTCAAGGTATTCATCAGATGAATAACTGGAATGAGTCTCACTTCGTAGCGGGTCTCTCATGGCTCAAAGAAGATGCAGCTACAGAGTTGCAAGTCCAATTTTGTGTCTCCCCTTGGGAAGCATTTTGTCGTAAGATTAAACAATAGTGGCTACCGAATCAACATTTTGAACATCCTTGCTGTACCACCCTTTCTCCACTTTCAGAACTCTGCTACACAGAAAAAAAGCTCAAAACCACAGATCCACAACATTAAAATGGTGACCGATTGCACAGTTCCATAGGATAAAGTACCCCCTCTATTGCAATGCCAAGACAGACATGTCCGTGCGTGCATGCATGGGTGTGTGCATGCAAGGACGTGTTCTTTGTGACTCCACTGGCTCACAGTGATCACACCTGGCAGGAAGGCTCCAAAATTCTCAAGTCCCCAAAGTTTGGGAAAACAGGCAACAAAGCTGAGGAGGCAGACTCCACCAGGGCCCTTAGTGAGGGAAAGGCCGCAGCGGCATCCCGTGTTTACACCAGCAAAGGCCAACATGAGACAACTCCCAGACTACCCTGTAGAAACAAAACCAGAGGAAACCAGGCTTTGCTGGCTCCACGGCTTGTGGCACCATTTGCTGCTGCTGTCCCTGCAGTCTCACTGGGCCTTCATTGCACTTGGCACCTGGACTGTCCTGATTAGGAGACGATGGGTTTGTTCTCCTCTGCTCCCTCATCTCCGCCTGCAGTACAGGCTCGAGACACACTTGCCCCGCTTGGCCACTGAGTTAGCCTCTTCTCGACTGAGCACTCTCAGGGTCTGTTTCAATTTCTCACATTTACAGGACAACATACTCTATAAATTCAACTCTATTTTATGAACTCATTAGGAAAACAAACAAATACAGAAAACAAGGGCTCAATCCCCTTTCTACAGAATAGCCTAACAGAGAAGTCACTCATTCACCACTTAATGCATTTGCTTTTGAACTCAGAAGTTCTCGAACCCATAACTGGTAATTTGTAACTCATAACTTGTAACTTGTGCGCATAGGAGCAAAATGCTTCCTGAGCTGACGGTGAGAGTGCTCATCCTTCCTCCTCCGTCACGGTGCGGGCGTCCCTCTCTCACCCCGGCATGCACAAAAGCCTCAGCAGGCCGGCTGCTCTCGGAGCCGCTTCCAAAGCTTTTTGGGGTGAGCTGACACATTTCTACCGCCCAGCGCGGGAGTCAATCTCTGCCGTTGCCGTGAGTTAGGGGGGTCTGAGGAAAGGGCCCGAGAAGCAGGGGGCAAGGAGGAGGGCTGCAGGGGACAGCAAGCTGCAGGGGACGCTGCTGCACAAGGACCTTTAGCCCTTCCTGGCCACCGTGCCCTGCCGACGCCTTGCCCTCGCCCTCGCCCTCGCCCTCACCTCCCGGCGCTGCTCCCAGGACATACCCCAAACTCACCAGGACGTGGGCCTGGGCAACCTGCTCTCGCTGAGCCTGCTTGAGCACCTCTTGCACAGGTGACCTCCACAGCTCCCTTCCAACCTCCACCCTCCCTGGGACTCTCGCCTCTGCTCGCACCCCTAAAGCACCTCAACTCAGCCCTCACGCCCGCTGCAAAGGACGCTGCAACAAGCCACCAGCCCAAACTCCTCCCGAGGATTCACCACCAAACAACAGCCCCCGCTCCACAACAGCCCATGGCAGACACAGTCACAAGAGACAAAAGCTCCTTTTATTGCGGACATCAAGGGCGGGGCCGGGAGCCACAGCGGTTCAGCTGGCCAAAAGGAATCAGCACCTGCAACGACAGAGGCAGAAAGCTCTGCTAAATCCAGAAAGGCAGGAAGAGGCAGGCTTTTGTTGCCCTCTCTTTGGGGAACACCGTTACGAGGACCTCTTCGTGGCCCACAAGAGAGAGTCATTGCTGGCATTGACTACGGCATGCCTGCAGCGCCTTTCCCCACGCGTAATGCCCTTCGAGACCTGTGCGCGCGCAGAGACGCACAGTGCCCCTGGGCCACGCAGCAGGGCTCCATCGGGAGCCCCTGGGCAGCTGCCACGCAGTTCTTTCCAGACCCTGCGCAGCACCGTCCTTGCCGTCCTCGCCAGCCACCTGGACTGACCCAGAGCAGTGGGGAGACTTGGCCAAGACGGGCACCACAGCCTGCTACACACCTGGCCTTCCTGACCTTCTGCACCTTCCGGCATCTTTTTGCACTTGCTCCAGCCCCACAAACTCTTCCTCTCTTCCTCCTCTTCTTTGCCGCACGCCTTTCCCTCTCCTCTCCCACGCCTGCTTTCTCTTCCCGCTTCTTCTCTTTGCCTTCTCCTGGGCACAGCCTGCAAACCTTGCAGCCCGCACTGGCATTAGAGAGGCAAAGCCACGACCCACTGGAGTCACGTCACATTGGAACCAAAGCCAGCTCGTTTTACCTTCGGTCCTCTGAAAGGCTCGCCGCTTCTTCTGGGCGCTCCAGGGAGTCTGCCGCGCTCTCAGGGCTGCTTGGAGGCAAAGCTGGAGGGCCTACAACAGAAAGGTCCGAGTTGGCAGGTGCCAAGGGAGGACCGGAGCGGTAAGCGACTCTGCCACACGGCTACCTTCACTCTCCGAGGAGATCCCTTTGGCTGGTTTGCAGCAGCCACGTGTCGCACAGCCCCCCAAACAGACTTGAGGAAGCTCTGACGAAGCAGGACCCGGGCAAAAGCCCGCTGCAGTTGACAGCTGCTCCCTCGGTCTTTCTGTAGGCATTCGGGGGGCGTTTTGGCTGCTTCAGCACACGCCGGCGCAGCTGAGAACAACCTTGCCACTTTTCCTTACAATGTATCATCCCGCGGGGCGGAGAAAGAACCAGGCGCCCGCCAGCTCCACTGCCAGCCAGAGGCACGGCAGCCACTTGGCCTCCTCAGGAGCTCCCCTCCCACCCAGACACGCTCGCACCGCACCGCACCGTCTTTGGAACCTGGCATACCTCTCCCGTTTCACACGCCACCACCGTATCTCCCCCAGCTTCTTTGAGGACACCGAGCAGAGAGCGGGGTGCGTGCGGCAAGGCTTCTGCCTGACGCTCGGTGCCTGCGGGGACTGCAGGGACGCTTTGCTCTTCCAAAGGCAGAGCTAGAAAGCAAAAGCATGTGCAGCAAAGCGCCTTCTTGCAAGTAAACAACAGCTGAAGCAAAACCCACCCAAAGCCCTACCCGCTACTCTTTCCAGCCCTCCCGTGCCCTGTCTGCAGGCTTCAGCTCCTCTTGCAGAGCAAACCGTTCACGCCCCGAGAGGCAGCGGCCAAACACAGGCCTCGCGACAAGCGGGGCTCAGAGGACAACGCTCGAGGCCCAGCCCGCCAGAAACGACGCTGAGGATTCTGGCATCCCTAGCCCCAGCCTCCCACGACCCTCGGTCCCTCCTCTTACCTCTGCACCTCTCCATCGGGGCTGCCGACTCCTCGGCTGCTGGCCTGCAAGGGTCACTTCTCTCCTCCCCAAAGACTTCCCTCCAGTTCTCCATCAGGAACTCCACCAGCACCTTCACCTGCACACAGCAAACCCTTGCTCTCAAGCCACCTGCCTCAAAACGCACCAAGCAGCCGCTCCCACTCCCAACCCTCGCTTCTGCGCACAAGCCTGTGGCTCTGGGGCTGCTCTTCCACGCAGACACCCACCACCCCCCCACCCCACCCCACCCCACCAGCATTTGCTCAAGGGAGGAGGCCTGCAGAGAGCTCTGCGCAGCCAGGCTCCCAGGGGCCGGCAAGGCTGCAGCCGCCTCCTCGATGCAGCGTACCTTCTCGGTCACCTCCAGCAGGGCCTCCAGCGGGAGCAGGTCCTCCTCGGGTGGGCTCAAAGCTTTTTTTTTTTTTTTCCAAAGCTTTTGGGGTGAGCTGACACATTTCTACCGCCCAGCGCGGGAGTCAATCTCTGCCGTTGCTGTGAGTTAGGGGGGTCTGAGGAAAGGGCCCGAGAAGCAGGGGGCAAGGAGGAGGGCTGCAGGGGACAGCAAGCTGCAGGGGACGCTGCCTGCACAAGGACCTTTAGCCCTTCCTGGCCACCGTGCCCTGCCGACGCCTTGCCCTCGCCCTCACCCTCGCCCTCGCCCTCGCCCTCACCTCCCGGCGCTGCTCCCAGGACATACCCCAAACTCACCAGGACGTGGGCCTGGGCAACCTGCTCTCGCTGAGCCTGCTTGAGCACCTCTTGCACCAGGTGACCTCCACAGCTCCCTTCCAACCTCCACCCTCCCCTGGGACTCTCGCCTCTGCTCGCACCCCTAAAGCACCTCAACTCAGCCCTCACGCCCGCTGCAAAGGACGCTGCAACAAGCCACCAGCCCAAACTCCTCCCCACCATTCCCCACACAACAACAGCTCCCCACGCCACAAGAGCCCATGGCACACGCAGTCCCAAGACAGAAAACATCATTTTATTCTGGACGTCAGCGGCGGGGCCCAGCACTCCCAACGCTTCGCCCGGCGACAAGGAATCAGCGCCTGCAACGACAGAGTCACAAACCTCTGCTAAAACCAGAAAGGCAGGAAGAGGCAGGATTTGGTTCCCCTTTCTGGGGGCAACACCGTTTACGAGGACCTCTTTGTGGCCCACAAGAGAGAGCTCTTGCTGGCCCTGACTACGCGATGCCTCTGGCGCCTTCTCCCCACGGGTGATGTCCTTGGAGACCCGTGCGTGCGCAGAGATGCACGCTGCCCCTGTGCCGCGCAGCAGGGCTCGAGGGGGGCCCCCAGCACCAACTTCTTTCCAAACCCTGCGTAGCACCATCCCTTGCCAGCGACTCGCACTGACTTCAAGCCGTGCTGAGACTTGGGGAAGACGGGCAGCAGAGCCTGCGACGCACCTGGCCTTCCTGACCTGCTGCGCCTTCCTGCGTCTTTGCACTGCTCCATCCGCCAAAACCGCTTCTCTCTTCCTCCTCTTCTTTGCCGCGCGCCTTGCACTCTCCTCTCCCCACGCCTGTTTGCTCTTCCGCTTTCTTCTCTTTGCCTTGTCCTGGGCACAGCCTGCAAACCTTGCCAGCCCACACCGCTCTTAGCTAGGGAAAGCCACGAGCCACTGCCCTCACTTCTGAGCTTAACCACAGCCAGCTCCTTTTACCTTCTTTCCTCTGACAGGCTCGCCGGCTCTTGTGGGCACCCCAGGGAGTCTGCCGCGCTCTCGGGGCTGCTTGGAGGCAAAGCTGGAGGGGCCTCCAAAAGAAACGGTGGAGTTGGCAGCTGGCAGGAGACCACCTGCCGTAGTAAGCGACTCTTTGCCAAATCGCTGCCTTGGCTCTCCAGAGGAGATCCCTTTGGCTGGTTGGCATCAGCCCCGTTTCGCACAGGCCCCCGCCCCCCCAAAACAGCCTGCAGGAACCTCTGACCAAGCAGGACCTCAGCAAAAGCCCTCGCAAGCTGCCGCCTCCTCCTCTCGCTCTTTCGGGAGGGATCGGGATCGGGGGGGTGTTGCCTTTGAGGAAGCACAGCCCGAGCGCAGGGGAGAAACAACGTTGCCAGGTTTCCTGCCTCCGGATCCTGCCGGCGGCTGGAGGAACGACCCACACCCCCACCACCTCCCCTGCCCCGCACAGCCACAGCAGCCCCTTGGCCTCAGCACAAACTCCCCTCCTACCCAGACACACTCTCCCACGCTTTGCGGACCTGACATACCTCTCCCGTTTCACACGCCACCACCCGCTCTCCCCCGCTTCGCTGAGGACACCCAGCGGAGATGGGCCTGCGTGTGGCAAGCCTTCTGCCTCCTGCTCGGCGGCTGCTGTGCCTGCAGGGACGCCTTGCTCTTCCAAACGCACGTCTAGAGAGAAAAAGCACGTGCAGCAAAGGGACTTCCGCAAAGTCAAACGCAGCTCAAGCAAAACCACCCGAGCCCCACACCGCTTCTCTTTTCACACCTCCCATGCCCTGCCTCCAGCCTTCAGCTCATCTTGCAGAGCCAGCCCTTCATGCCGCCAGAGGCAGTGGCCAAAGAGAGCCCGCGGCACAAGCGCGCCTCAGAGGACAACACTCCCTGCCCAGCCCCGCCAGAAACGATGCCCAGCTTTCTGGCGGGCCAAGCCCCAGCCTCTGACAACGCTCACTCCCTCCTCTTACCTCTGCATCTCGGCACGGGGGCTGGCCACTCCTCGCCTGCTGCACACCGAGGCTCGGCGCTCTCCTCCCCAAAGAGCTCCCTGCAGTTCTCCATCAGAAACTCCACCAGCACCTTCACCTGCACACAGCAAACCCTTGCTCTCAAGCCACCTGCCTCAAAACGCACCAAGCAGCCGCTCCCACTCCTCACCCTTGCCTCTGTGCAGCAGGCTCTGGCTGCGGGGCTGCTCTTCCACGCAGCCACCCACCAGCATTTGCTCAAGGGAGGAGGCCTGCAGAGAGCTCTGCGCAGCCAGGCTCCCAGGGGCCGGCAAGGCTGCAGCCGCCTCCTCGATGCAGCGTACCTTCTCGGTCACCTCCAGCAGGGCCTCCAGCGGGAGCAGGTCCTCCTCGGGTGGGCTCAGCAGGTTGGGCCCGATGCAGATGGCCAGGTTGCTGCAGCTCATCCTGCTGGTGCCTGCGTTGTGGCCGATGTGCCGGAGGAGGCGCAGCAGGCGCTTCAGGAGGAGGAGGTTGGCTGCGGGCAACTTCTCGGCCACCCTGAGGCAACAGGAGCCCACCGTTCAGAAAGCCCCTGTTGCCCACAGCCGCCCCCCGCCTTGCCCAAGGCAGGTGGGAGCCAGCGGCTGCGTTGCGCAGCTTCCCAGCTGCTCTCAGCCAGCGGCCGGGGCTCCTGCTCAACAGGCAGGCTGCTGCCACACTTACGCTTGCAGCTCGGAGATCTTCTCCTCCTTGCTGCTCTTCTGCAGCGCTGCCATCCAGTCCTCGTAGAGCTCGCTCACCAGGAGCTTGCCGGGGATGCTTCGGAGAAAGTCCTGCAACGCCCAGGGCTCCAGCTGAGCCCTTGAGCACTGCAGGCCAGGCAGGAGCCCCTCCAGCTGCAGGTCAGAAGCGCTCACCTTCAAGACGACGGCCAGCAGCAGCGCAGGCTGGCTTCCCAGCTCCACCTCTGCACCACGCTCCAGGGCCTCCCGCAGCTCCCGAAGCGCTGTCGCGCCGGCAGCTCTGCGGAAGATGCCCTCCGTTGACGGCCCTTCCCGCTGCAGGACAGCCAGCAGCTCCTGCAAGAGAGGCACGAGGACCCTTGCTTGCCTGAGGAGCTGCCTTGCAACAGTGCTGGCCAGAGCGCTGCCCAGCGCTGGCTCCTTGCTGGGGGGAAGAGCCCAATCCCCCGTCCCACAGCTCCTGGGGACACCCCCCGCCTCGACGCAGCATCTGCAGGGAGGGAGCGAGGGAGGAGGGAGGGCGGGCGGGCTGCGGACCCCCTGGCCACGCTGCCTTACCTGGATGGGCCGGGGCAGCGTGCCATCCTCCCCGCAGACAGCTGCCAGGGGCTGCCAAAGAGCAGCCTGCTGCAGCCGGAGCCCGCCTGCCCCGGCGCCTGGGCAGCGGACGGGCTCTGGCGCAGACCAAAGGGCCAAGGCAGCCCCCTCCTCCTCCTCCGCCTGCTCCCTCCTGCTCCAAAGGAAAACACAGCAAGAGCCTGTCAAGAAAGACCTCCAGGCCAGCGCTCCCACAGCCTGCCCTGCCCTGCCCTGCCCTGCCCTGCCCTGCCCTGCCCTGCCCTGCCTGCAGAGCGGTGCTGAGCGCTGCGGCAGGACGGGCAGGGAGCCAGCAGCTGCAGCGGTGGCTCCGGCTCGGAGGCTCCGGAGAGCCGGCGGGCCACCGGGACAGCCCGGCCCAGACCTCGCCCTGCCCTCCGCCAAGCTGCGGGCAACACCAGAGCCTCCGTGGCCCCGCACAACCACGTCCAGCGGCTGCTGCCAGCGCGTGTCCTTGCTGCTCCAGCTGACGTCCTCCCTCGGGCTGCCCAACCTGCATGGTGACACTCAAGGGACAAGTGAGCACAGCTCCTCCCGCCTCTGGCCGAGGAGCGAGGACCCATCGACCCGCCTCTGGGGACGCAGCTGAGGCAGGCAGCACCTTGAGCGCTCAGCACTGTCAAACGGTGCCGACGGCTCGGCTCTCTCCTGCTCCAGCGGGATTGGCACCAACTTCCTCTGGGCGAAGGGCAGCAGCAGCAACAGCAGCAGCATCCTCACTTCCGCAGACGTGCCCGTTGCAGGAGAAAAGAAGGCCCTCCCCGCCTTTCTTTCCAAAACTCACCTGGGGAGCGGCAAAGTCCCCCTTCGGTGCTTGACGGGGCCGGCAGAGGCCCTGGCTTGCGAGCATCCTGCAAGAACCAGGCTGCGCTGCAGCTGCACATTCCTGGCGCCTCCCCAACCCTCTTCGCTCCCCGTGCGGCACCGCCAAACCCTCCCTCCCTCCCTCCCTCCCGCACAAGCTCACCCCACTCACCGCACATCCCTGGCACCCCGGCACAGCCACAGGCCAGGGAAAGGCACCCATTCTCACCTTTGCCTGGCGCTCCATCAGCCTCTCCAGGCTCCTGGCGTTGAATGGCCTCCACTGGGCAAGAGAGGAGGAGTGCAAGAAGGTGAGCAGCCCTGCCTCTGCTGCCCGGCTGGAGGAGCGCTGCTCGGGGGACAGAGCCCGCAGCACAGAGACACTCACGGCATGGCGGCGGCTCAGCTCCTTCTCGACGAGTTGAAGCGACGGGAGACGCGTCAGGCGGGCTCTCTTGTCTCCTTCGGGCGTCCTGTGCAGCGGGAAGGGACAGGAAGAGAGCTGCGGGAGCCCCAAGCCGCCTCGTCTCTCTTGGCAGGCAGCTCTGCCCGAGAGCTGCCCGCAGCCGTGGGGGCACCTCTCCCCAGCTGGGGACCTCTGTTCCCCCATCCCGCACCGCCTGCAGCATCCCCCGCCTTACCCCAGCAGGGCGCCCACCCACAGCTCCTTCAGCGTCCGGGACCTGCACAAAGAGAGGAGCAACAGCATCAGGCCCCGCTGCCCCCAGCCCCTGCGCAGAGGCGGGCGCCTGCACAGCCCTGCCCCGTGGGGAAGGACACAGGGGCAGGACCAAGCCCCCGGGGCAGGACGCAGGGGCTGCCCAAGCCCTGCCTCCCTCCCTCCTGCCACACCAGCGCCTTTCGCCCTTCCCTTCTGGCCACCACAAGGGGACCGGGGGATGCAGGACCTGCAAATGCCCCCATCCCTCCCTGACGCCGCGCTGACCGCTCCCTGCCCAGGCTCTGCACGGAGGCCACCGGCCGTTCCCACCACGCCACGGCCGTGCTCGGCGACCTCTCCTGCCCAGGGCACGAGGCCTCCCGGCCCTGCCACGTGGCACCGCGACTCACCCGAAAGTGGCCAGGCAGGAGCCCGTGGGCCACACCAAGAGGAGGGAGGCGCTGTCCTCCTCGCTGCCTTCCTCCTCCTCCTTGGCTGCTTCTTCCTCCCCGCCGCCTCCTTCCCGCTGCTCAGCACCCACAGCTGGTCCAGGGCCAGGCGGAGCTGTGGGCGCAGGCTGGGGTCATCTCTGCAGAGAGGAGAGGCAGGCAGGGAGCTGGAGGTGGCCTCCTTGGGGTCCCCGCGGGCACAGCCCTCTCGCCCACCTGCCCTTGGGACGGACATGGGTGCCTCCAGCACCAAGGGGGCGGGGGGTGGGGCTGGGGCCAGGCTGGCCCTGCCCTGCTCCCAGGGCCAGCCATGGGGGAAAGGCAGCTGGGCTCTGAGGCTCTTACTGCAACTTGGCGATGACCAGTTCCTCTGGGAGGAGGAGAAGGCGCCTCTCGCTCCTCTTGCGGCCCCGGCTCAGCCGCACGTCTGCGCTCAGCACCGCCTCGGCCTCGCTCAGAGCCTCCCTGCAGAGCCGAGAGCGGCGGGCATGAGCAAGGGCGCTGCTGCGGGGCGCAGGCGTGCCCGCGGGTCCCGAGCCGCGGGGGGAGCCCACCTGGAGCCGCAGCAGCAGTTGGCCTGGCCCATCCTGCCGGGACAGGAGGACCCTCGCTGTGCACCAAGGAGGCGGCGCAGGTGCTGACAGCGAGGATGGGAAGCGGGCTGCCGCTGCCGGTGGTGGGGCAGTGCTGCTCGGGCAGAGCCTGCCTCCTCGCAGCGCTGCTGCGTGCCAGCACAGCTCCGTCCTGCTCTCTCTGCTGGCTGTTGGCTCCAGCGGACCAACATTCCGAGGCCAACGGACAGTGGGGGGGGCAGTGGGAGGGGCAGTGCGGGGGGGGTTCTCTCCAGTCTGGCCATGTCTCTCTTGCCCTGGGCAGCCCAGAGCAGGACAGGGCACAGGGGAAGGACCACCTCCTCCGCCTGCTGGCAATGCCCCTCGCCTTGGCCTTCACCGCTGCTTCCTGGCCTCCAACCACGCTTGCTGCCGCTGGTCACCACCTGGAGCAGGGCCCGCCTGCTCAGCCGCTTGGCCAGCCACGACACCGGCGGCTCCTCAGCCCACGCGCTGCCTGCTTTCTTCCCGTCCTCAGGCGCATCTCCCTTTTGCAGTGGCCTCGCAAGGCCACCTGACAGCTCCCTCCGCACTTGAGGGTGCACCCATCGGGGCCCCTCAGGGACTTGGGCATCTCCACTTGGCTTCAGTGTTCTCTAAGCTCCTCCGCAGCCACCTGATCCTGCCAGAGCCTCTTGCACTGAGGGCAGCTCTTCTTTGCTCCGGCCTTTCCCCCAGCTCTCCAGGGCCTCGCAATGTCTCAAGGCTCCAAGTGCTAGGACCCGCATGCCCCAGGCGCATTGGCAGAACCTAGACCAGCCTCAAGTGCCGCCGTACTCCAGTGAAGTTCAAGAGACTTTGAAGAGGGAGAAAAAGAATTCCCTAAAAATGTGACTGACTGGTGAGTTCTCGTGGCCATTGGGAACTGGGCATCGCAGCTGTTTTCACTGCCTTGTCCTGGGCTTGGTCCTGCCTTACCTTTCAGAGGCAAAACCCTTTATGAAAAACCCTTCAGATCTTCAATTGAGTCGTGGTGACATCGTGCCGTGAAACTCTATAGACCCTTGGAGCGGCTGTCTTCTAGTCCTCAGAAGGAAAGATGCTCTCTCCTGAGCCGTGAGAAGCACTCCTGAACTAGCAGGGGTGTTCTTGAGAGCAATTGTTTTCAACTTTTGGCCAGCAGACCTGTGGCACCCATGGCCTACCTTTAACGGATCCATTCAAGCTAAAAAAACCAACCTCTTCTCACTAGGTTTCAGTTTACCATCAAGAAGGCTGAACAGCCGCCCCAAAGGATTTCCAGAGTTCACAAATGAAGCAAGCTTGAAAACCACTACTTCAGAATTTCACACCAAAATGCCCATTCAACCTCTCCCTCTCTGGGTAACGAGAGATGACCGGACCATGACCCAAGGCGGCATGGCTGCAAGCAGAAAAAAGTCTTCTCGCTCAAGGTATTCATCAGATGAATAACTGGAATGAGTCTCACTTCGTAGCGGGTCTCTCATGGCTCAAAGAAGATGCAGCTACAGAGTTGCAAGTCCAATTTTGTGTCTCCCCTTGGGAAGCATTTTGTCGTAAGATTAAACAATAGTGGCTACCGAATCAACATTTTGAACATCCTTGCTGTACCACCCTTTCTCCACTTTCAGAACTCTGCTACACAGAAAAAAAGCTCAAAACCACAGATCCACAACATTAAAATGGTGACCGATTGCACAGTTCCATAGGATAAAGTACCCCCTCTATTGCAATGCCAAGACAGACATGTCCGTGCGTGCATGCATGGGTGTGTGCATGCAAGGACGTGTTCTTTGTGACTCCACTGGCTCACAGTGATCACACCTGGCAGGAAGGCTCCAAAATTCTCAAGTCCCCAAAAGGTTTGGGAAAACAGGCAACAAAGCTGAGGAGGCAGACTCCACCAGGGCCCTTAGTGAGGGAAAGGCCGCAGCGGCATCCCGTGTTTACACCAGCAAAGGCCAACATGAGACAACTCCCAGACTACCCTGTAGAAACAAAACCAGAGGAAACCAGGCTTTGCTGGCTCCACGGCTTGTGGCACCATTTGCTGCTGCTGTCCCTGCAGTCTCACTGGGCCTTCATTGCACTTGGCACCTGGACTGTCCTGATTAGGAGACGATGGGTTTGTTCTCCTCTGCTCCCTCATCTCCGCCTGCAGTACAGGCTCGAGACACACTTGCCCCGCTTGGCCACTGAGTTAGCCTCTTCTCGACTGAGCACTCTCAGGGTCTGTTTCAATTTCTCACATTTACAGGACAACATACTCTATAAATTCAACTCTATTTTATGAACTCATTAGAAAAACAAACAAATACAGAAAACAAGGGCTCAATCCCCTTTCTACAGAATAGCCTAACAGAGGAAGTCACTCATTCACCACTTAATGCATTTGCTTTTGAACTCAGAAGTTCTCGAACCCATAACTGGTAATTTGTAACTCATAACTTGTAACTTGTGCGCATAGGAGCAAAATGCTTCCTGAGCTGACGGTGAGAGTGCTCATCCTTCCTCCTCCGTCACGGTGCAGGCGTCCCCTCTCTCACCCCGGCATGCACAAAAGCCTCAGCAGGCCGGCTGCTCTCGGAGCCGCTTCCAAAGCTTTTTGGGGTGAGCTGACACATTTCTACCGCCCAGCGCGGGAGTCAATCTCTGCCGTTGCCGTGAGTTAGGGGGGTCTGAGGAAAGGGCCCGAGAAGCAGGGGGCAAGGAGGAGGGCTGCAGGGGACAGCAAGCTGCAGGGGACGCTGGCTGCACAAGGACCTTTAGCCCTTCCTGGCCACCGTGCCCTGCCGACGCCTTGCCCTCGCCCTCCCTCGCCCTCGCCCTCACCTCCCGGCGCTGCTCCCAGGACATACCCCAAACTCACCAGGACGTGGGCCTGGGCAACCTGCTCTCGCTGAGCCTGCTTGAGCACCTCTTGCACCAGGTGACCTCCACAGCTCCCTTCCAACCTCCACCCTCCCCTGGGACTCTCGCCTCTGCTCGCACCCCTAAAGCACCTCAACTCAGCCCTCACGCCCGCTGCAAAGGACGCTGCAACAAGCCACCAGCCCAAACTCCTCCCCGAGGATTCACCACCAAACAACAGCCCCCCGCTCCACAACAGCCCATGGCAGACACAGTCACAAGAGACAAAAGCTCCTTTTATTGCGGACATCAAGGGCGGGGGCCGGGAGCCACAGCGGTTCAGCTGGCCAAAAGGAATCAGCACCTGCAACGACAGAGGCAGAAAGCTCTGCTAAATCCAGAAAGGCAGGAAGAGGCAGGCTTTTGTTGCCCTCTCTTTGGGGAACACCGTTTACGAGGACCTCTTCGTGGCCCACAAGAGAGAGTCATTGCTGGCATTGACTACGGCATGCCTGCAGCGCCTTCTCCCCACGCGTAATGCCCTTCGAGACCTGTGCGCGCGCAGAGACGCACAGTGCCCCTGGGCCACGCAGCAGGGCTCCATCGGGAGCCCCTGGGCAGCTGCCACGCAGTTCTTTCCAGACCCTGCGCAGCACCGTCCCTTGCCGTCCCTCGCCAGCCACCTGGACTGACCCAGAGCAGTGGGGAGACTTGGCCAAGACGGGCACCACAGCCTGCTACACACCTGGCCTTCCTGACCTTCTGCACCTTCCGGCATCTTTTTGCACTTGCTCCAGCCCCACAAACTCTTCCTCTCTTCCTCCTCTTCTTTGCCGCACGCCTTTCCCTCTCCTCTCCCCACGCCTGCTTTCTCTTCCCGCTTCTTCTCTTTGCCTTCTCCTGGGCACAGCCTGCAAACCTTGCCAGCCCGCACTGGCATTAGAGAGGCAAAGCCACGACCCACTGGAGTCACGTCACATTGGAACCAAAGCCAGCTCGTTTTACCTTCGGTCCTCTGAAAGGCTCGCCGCTTCTTCTGGGCGCTCCAGGGAGTCTGCCGCGCTCTCAGGGCTGCTTGGAGGCAAAGCTGGAGGGGCCTACAACAGAAAGGTCCGAGTTGGCAGGTGCCAAGGGAGGACCCGGAGTGGTAAGCGACTCTGCCACACGGCTACCTTCACTCTCCCGAGGAGATCCCTTTGGCTGGTTTGCAGCAGCCACGTGTCGCACAGCCCCCCCAAACAGACTTGAGGAAGCTCTGGCGAAGCAGGACCCGGGCAAAAGCCCGCTGCAGTTGACAGCTGCTCCCCTCGGTCTTTCTGTAGGCATTCGGGGGGCGTTTTGGCTGCTTCAGCACACGCCCGGCGCAGCTGAGAAACAACCTTGCCACTTTTCCTTACAATGTATCATCCCGCGGGGCGGAGAAAGAACCCAGGCGCCCGCCAGCTCCACTGCCAGCCAGAGGCACGGCAGCCACTTGGCCTCCTCAGGAGCTCCCCTCCCACCCCAGACACGCTCGCACCGCACCGCACCGTCTTTGGGAACCTGGCATACCTCTCCCGTTTCACACGCCACCACCGTATCTCCCCCAGCTTCTTTGAGGACACCG
Organism: Gymnogyps californianus; assembly: GCF_018139145.2. Lineage (NCBI taxonomy): Eukaryota > Metazoa > Chordata > Aves > Accipitriformes > Cathartidae > Gymnogyps > Gymnogyps californianus. The sequence continues at coordinate 19,681 of NW_026114156.1, read as the reverse complement.
AGCAGAGAGCGGGGTGCGTGCGGCAAGGCTTCTGCCTGACGCTCGGTGCCTGCGGGGACTGCAGGGACGCTTTGCTCTTCCAAAGGCAGAGCTAGAAAGCAAAAGCATGTGCAGCAAAGCGCCTTCTTGCAAGTAAACAACAGCTGAAGCAAAACCCACCCAAAGCCCTACCCCGCTACTCTTTCCAGCCCTCCCGTGCCCTGTCTGCAGGCTTCAGCTCCTCTTGCAGAGCAAACCGTTCACGCCCCGAGAGGCAGCGGCCAAACACAGGCCTCGCGACAAGCGGGGCTCAGAGGACAACGCTCGAGGCCCAGCCCCGCCAGAAACGACGCTGAGGATTCTGGCATCCCTAGCCCCAGCCTCCCACGACCCTCGGTCCCTCCTCTTACCTCTGCACCTCTCCATCGGGGCTGCCGACTCCTCGGCTGCTGGCCTGCAAGGGTCACTTCTCTCCTCCCAAAGACTTCCCTCCAGTTCTCCATCAGGAACTCCACCAGCACCTTCACCTGCACACAGCAAACCCTTGCTCTCAAGCCACCTGCCTCAAAACGCACCAAGCAGCCGCTCCCACTCCCAACCCTCGCTTCTGCGCACAAGCCTGTGGCTCTGGGGCTGCTCTTCCACGCAGACACCCCACCCCACCCCACCCCACCCACCCCACCCCACCAGCATTTGCTCAAGGGAGGAGGCCTGCAGAGAGCTCTGCGCAGCCAGGCTCCCAGGGGCCGGCAAGGCTGCAGCCGCCTCCTCGATGCAGCGTACCTTCTCGGTCACCTCCAGCAGGGCCTCCAGCGGGAGCAGGTCCTCCTCGGGTGGGCTCAAAGCTTTTTTTTTTTTTTCCAAAGCTTTTGGGGTGAGCTGACACATTTCTACCGCCCAGCGCGGGAGTCAATCTCTGCCGTTGCTGTGAGTTAGGGGGGTCTGAGGAAAGGGCCCGAGAAGCAGGGGGCAAGGAGGAGGGCTGCAGGGGACAGCAAGCTGCAGGGGACGCTGGCTGCACAAGGACCTTTAGCCCTTCCTGGCCACCGTGCCCTGCCGACGCCTTGCCCTCGCCCTCACCCTCGCCCTCGCCCTCGCCCTCACCTCCCGGCGCTGCTCCCAGGACATACCCCAAACTCACCAGGACGTGGGCCTGGGCAACCTGCTCTCGCTGAGCCTGCTTGAGCACCTCTTGCACCAGGTGACCTCCACAGCTCCCTTCCAACCTCCACCCTCCCCTGGGACTCTCGCCTCTGCTCGCACCCCTAAAGCACCTCAACTCAGCCCTCACGCCCGCTGCAAAGGACGCTGCAACAAGCCACCAGCCCAAACTCCTCCCCCACCATTCCCCACACAACAACAGCTCCCCACGCCACAAGAGCCCATGGCACACGCAGTCCCAAGACAGAAAACATCATTTTATTCTGGACGTCAGCGGCGGGGCCCAGCACTCCCAACGCTTCGCCCGGCGACAAGGAATCAGCGCCTGCAACGACAGAGTCACAAACCTCTGCTAAAACCAGAAAGGCAGGAAGAGGCAGGATTTGGTTCCCCTTTCTGGGGCAACACCGTTTACGAGGACCTCTTTGTGGCCCACAAGAGAGAGCTCTTGCTGGCCCTGACTACGCGATGCCTCTGGCGCCTTCTCCCCACGGGTGATGTCCTTGGAGACCCGTGCGTGCGCAGAGATGCACGCTGCCCCTGTGCCGCGCAGCAGGGCTCGAGGGGGGCCCCCAGCCACCAACTTCTTTCCAAACCCTGCGTAGCACCATCCCTTGCCAGCGACTCGCACTGACTTCAAGCCGTGCTGAGACTTGGGAAGACGGGCAGCAGAGCCTGCGACGCACCTGGCCTTCCTGACCTGCTGCGCCTTCCTGCGTCTTTGCACTGCTCCATCCGCCAAAACCGCTTCTCTCTTCCTCCTCTTCTTTGCCGCGCGCCTTGCACTCTCCTCTCCCCACGCCTGTTTGCTCTTCCGCTTTCTTCTCTTTGCCTTGTCCTGGGCACAGCCTGCAAACCTTGCCAGCCCACACCGCTCTTAGCTAGGGAAAGCCACGAGCCACTGCCCTCACTTCTGAGCTTAACCACAGCCAGCTCCTTTTACCTTCTTTCCTCTGACAGGCTCGCCGGCTCTTGTGGGCACCCCAGGGAGTCTGCCGCGCTCTCGGGGCTGCTTGGAGGCAAAGCTGGAGGGGCCTCCAAAAGAAACGTGGAGTTGGCAGCTGGCAGGAGACCACCTGCAGTAGTAAGCGACTCTTTGCCAAATCGCTGCCTTGGCTCTCCAGAGGAGATCCCTTTGGCTGGTTGGCATCAGCCCCGTTTCGCACAGGCCCCCCGCCCCCCCAAAACAGCCTGCAGGAACCTCTGACCAAGCAGGACCTCAGCAAAAGCCCTCGCAAGCTGCCGCCTCCTCCTCTCGCTCTTTCGGGAGGGATCGGGATCGGGGGGTGTTGCCTTTGAGGAAGCACAGCCCGAGCGCAGGGGAGAAACAACGTTGCCAGGTTTCCTGCCTCCGGATCCTGCCGGCGGCTGGAGGAACGACCCACACCCCCACCACCTCCCCTGCCCCGCACAGCCACAGCAGCCCCTTGGCCTCAGCACAAACTCCCCTCCTACCCCAGACACACTCTCCCACGCTTTGCGGACCTGACATACCTCTCCCGTTTCACACGCCACCACCCGCTCTCCCCCGCTTCGCTGAGGACACCGAGCGGAGATGGGCCTGCGTGTGGCAAGCCTTCTGCCTCCTGCTCGGCGGCTGCTGTGCCTGCAGGGACGCCTTGCTCTTCCAAACGCACGTCTAGAGAGAAAAAGCACGTGCAGCAAAGGGACTTCCGCAAAGTCAAACGCAGCTCAAGCAAAACCCACCCGAGCCCCACACCGCTTCTCTTTTCACACCTCCCATGCCCTGCCTCCAGCCTTCAGCTCATCTTGCAGAGCCAGCCCTTCATGCCGCCAGAGGCAGTGGCCAAAGAGAGCCCGCGGCACAAGCGCGCCTCAGAGGACAACACTCCCTGCCCAGCCCCGCCAGAAACGATGCCCAGCTTTCTGGCGGGCCAAGCCCCAGCCTCTGACAACGCTCACTCCCTCCTCTTACCTCTGCATCTCGGCACGGGGGCTGGCCACTCCTCGCCTGCTGCACACCGAGGCTCGGCGCTCTCCTCCCCAAAGAGCTCCCTGCAGTTCTCCATCAGGAACTCCACCAGCACCTTCACCTGCACACAGCAAACCCTTGCTCTCAAGCCACCTGCCTCAAAACGCACCAAGCAGCCGCTCCCACTCCCAACCCTTGCCTCTGCGCAGCAGGCTCTGGCTGCGGGGCTGCTCTTCCACGCAGCCACCCCACCAGCATTTGCTCAAGGGAGGAGGCCTGCAGAGAGCTCTGCGCAGCCAGGCTCCCAGGGGCCGGCAAGGCTGCAGCCGCCTCCTCGATGCAGCGTACCTTCTCGGTCACCTCCAGCAGGGCCTCCAGCGGGAGCAGGTCCTCCTCGGGTGGGCTCAGCAGGTTGGGCCCGATGCAGATGGCCAGGTTGCTGCAGCTCATCCTGCTGGTGGCTGCGTTGTGGCCGATGTGCCGGAGGAGGCGCAGCAGGCGCTTCAGGAGGAGGAGGTTGGCTGCGGGCAACTTCTCGGCCACCCTGAGGCAACAGGAGCCCACCGTTCAGAAAGCCCCTGTTGCCCACAGCCGCCCCCCCGCCTTGCCCAAGGCAGGTGGGAGCCAGCGGCTGCGTTGCGCAGCTTGCCAGCTGCTCTCAGCCAGCGGCCGGGGCTCCTGCTCAACAGGCAGGCTGCTGCCCACACTTACGCTTGCAGCTCGGAGATCTTCTCCTCCTTGCTGCTCTTCTGCAGCGCTGCCATCCAGTCCTCGTAGAGCTCGCTCACCAGGAGCTTGCCGGGGATGCTTCGGAGAAAGTCCTGCAACGCCCAGGGCTCCAGCTGAGCCCTTGAGCACTGCAGGCCAGGCAGGAGCCCCTCCAGCTGCAGGTCAGAAGCGCTCACCTTCAAGACGACGGCCAGCAGCAGCGCAGGCTGGCTTCCCAGCTCCACCTCTGCACCACGCTCCAGGGCCTCCCGCAGCTCCCGAAGCGCTGTCGCGCCGGCAGCTCTGCGGAAGATGCCCTCCGTTGACGGCCCTTCCCGCTGCAGGACAGCCAGCAGCTCCTGCAAGAGAGGCACGAGGACACTTGCTTGCCTGAGGAGCTGCCTTGCAACAGTGCTGGCCAGAGCGCTGCCCCAGCGCTGGCTCCTTGCTGGGGGGGAAGAGCCCAATCCCCCGTCCCCACAGCTCCTGGGGACACCCCCCGCCTCGACGCAGCATCTGCAGGGAGGGAGGAGGGAGGGAGGGAGGGGGGGGGCTGCGGACCCCCTGGCCACGCTGCCTTACCTGGATGGGCCGGGGCAGCGTGCCATCCTCCCCGCAGACAGCTGCCAGGGGCTGCCCAAAGAGCAGCCTGCTGCAGCCGGAGCCCGCCTGCCCCGGCGCCTGGGCAGCGGACGGGCTCTGGCGCAGACCAAAGGGCCAGGGCAGCCCCCTCCTCCTCCTCCGCCTGCTCCCTCCTGCTCCAAAGGAAAACACAGCAAGAGCCTGTCAAGAAAGACCTCCAGGCCAGCGCTCCCACAGCCTGCCCTGCCCTGCCCTGCCCTGCCCTGCCCTGCCCTGCCCTGCCCTGCCTGCAGAGCGGTGCTGAGCGCTGCGGCAGGACGGGCAGGGAGCCAGCAGCTGCAGCGGTGGCTCGCGCGGCTCGGAGGCTCCGGAGAGCCGGCGGGCCACCGGGACAGCCCGGCCCAGACCTCGCCCTGCCCTCCGCCAAGCTGCGGGCAACACCAGAGCCTCCGTGGCCCCGCACAACCACGTCCAGCGGCTGCTGCCCAGCGCGTGTCCTTGCTGCTCCAGCTGACGTCCTCCCTCGGGTGCCCAACCTGCATGGTGACACTCAAGGGACAAGTGAGCACAGCTCCTCCCGCCTCTGGCCGAGGAGCGAGGAGCCATCGACCCGCCTCTGGGGACGCAGCTGAGGCAGGCAGCACCTTGAGCGCTCAGCACTGTCAAACGGTGCCGACGGCTCGGCTCTCTCCTGCTCCAGCGGGATTGGCACCAACTTCCTCTGGGCGAAGGGCAGCAGCAGCAACAGCAGCAGCATCCTCACTTCCGCAGACGTGCCCGTTGCAGGAGAAAAGAAGGCCCTCCCCGCCTTTCTTTCCAAAACTCACCTGGGAGCGGCAAAGTCCCCCTTCGGTGCTTGACGGGGCCGGCAGAGGCCCTGGCTTGCGAGCATCCTGCAAGAACCAGGCTGCGCTTAGAGAGCAGCCCGCAGCAGCAAGGGCCACCAGCGACGCCCCCGCCCCACAGCCTGAGCGTGCAGAGCTGGCACCCACTGCCCTCCCCCCTCGCCCTCTGCGCAGCTTCCTCCAGCACCGCCAGCCAGGACGTGCCGACACCCCGCCTCCCCACCCTCTCGCCCCCGCCCCCCCCCTCCCTCCCTCCCGCGCAAGCTCACCCCACTCACCGCACATCCCTGGCACCCCGGCACAGCCCGAGGCCAGGGAAAGGCACCCATTCTCACCTTTGCCTGGCGCTCCATCAGCCTCTCCAGGCTCCTGGCGTTGAATGGCCTCCACTGGGCAAGAGAGGAGGAGTGCAAGAAGGTGAGCAGCCCTGCCTCTGCTGCCCGGCTGGAGGAGCGCTGCTCGGGGACAGAGCCCGCAGCACAGAGACACTCACGGCATGGCGGCGGCTCAGCTCCTTCTCGACGAGTTGAAGCGACGGCAGACGCGTCAGGCGGGCTCTCTTGTCTCCTTCGGGGTCCTGTGCAGCGGGAAGGGACAGGAGAGAGCTGGGGGAGCCCCAAGCCGCCTCTTCTCTCTTGGCAGGCAGCTCTGCCCGAGAGCTGCCCGCAGCCGTGGGGGCACCTCTCCCCAGCCTGGGACCTGCTGTTCCCCCATCCCGCACCGCCTGCAGCATCCCCCCGCCTTACCCCAGCAGTGCGCCCACCCACAGCTCCTTCAGCGTCCGGGACCTGCACAAAGAGAGGAGAAGCAGCATCAGGCCCCGCTGCCCCCCAGCCCCTGGGCAGAGGCGGGCGCCTGCACAGCCCTGCCCCGTGGCGAAGGACACAGGGGCAGGACCAAGCCCCCGGGGCAGGACAGAGGTGCTCCCAAGCCCGGCTCCCTCTCTCCTGCCACAGCAGCTGCTTTTGCCCTTCCCTTCTGGCACCACAAGGGGAGCAGGGGGATGCACGACCTGCAAATGCCCCCATCCCTCCCTGCCGCCGTGCTGCCCGCTCCCTGCCCAGGCTCTGCACGGAGGCACGGCCATTCCCAGCACGGCGTGGGCACGGTTGGGAACCTCTCCTGCCCGGCCGGTCCGTGCACGTGGCACCGCGACTCACCCAAAAGTGGCAATGCAGGAGCCCGTGGGCCAGCTGAAGAGGAGGGAGGCCGTCCTCGGCGCTGCCTCCTCCTCCTCCTTCTGCTTCTTCCTCCCGCGCCGCCTCCTTCCCGCTGCTCAGCACCCACAGCTGGTCCAGGGCCAGGCGGAGCTGTGGGCGCAGGCTGGGGTCATCTCTGCCGAGAGGAGAGGCAGGCGGGGAGCTGGAGGTGGCCTCCTTGGGGTCCCCGCGGGCACAGCCCTCTCGCCCACCTGCCCTTGGGACGGACAGGGCTGCAGCCAGCAGGCAGGTGGCGGGGCCTGGGGCTGGGGCCAGGGGGTCCCTGCCCTGCTGCCAGGGCCAGCGATGGGGGAAAGGCAGCTGGGCTCTGAGGCTCTTACTGCAACTTGGCGATGACCAGTTCCTCTGGGAGGAGGAGAAGGCGCCTCTCGCTCCTCTTGCGGCCCCGGGTCAGCCGCACGTCTGCGCTCAGCACCGCCTCGGCCTCGGTGAGAGCCTCCCTGCAGAGCCGAGAGCGGCGGGCATGAGCAAGGGCGCTGCTGCGGGGCGCAGGCGTGCCCGCGGGTCCCCGAGGCGCGGGGGGAGCCCACCTGGAGCCGCAGCAGCAGCTGGCCTGGCCCATCCTGCCCGGGACAGGAGGACCCTCGCCGTGCACCAAGGAGGCGGCGCAGGTGGTGACAGCGAGGATGGGAAGCGGGGTGCCGCTGCCGGTGGTGGGGCAGTGCTGCTCGGGCAGAGCCTGCCTCCTCGCAGCGCTGCTGCGTGCCAGCACAGCTCCGTGCTGCTGTCTCTGCTGGCTGTTGGCTCCAGCGGACCAACATTCCGAGGCCAACGGACAGTGGGGGGGGCAGTGGGAGGGGCACTGGTGGGGGGGTTCTCTCCAGTCTGGCCGTGTCTGTCTTGCCCTGGGCAGCCCAGAGCAGGACACGGCACAGGGGAAGGACCACCTCCCTCCGCCTGCTGGCAATGCCCCTCGCCTTGGCCTTCACCGCTGCTTCCTGGCCTCCAACCACGCTTGCTGCCACTGGTCACCACCTTGAGCAGGGCCCGGCTGCTCAGCCACTCGGCCAGCCACTACACCGGCGGCTCCTCAGCCCACGCGGTGCCTGCTTTCTTCCAGTCCTCAGGCGCATCTCCCTTTTGCAGTGGCCTCGCAAGGCCACCTGACAGCTCCCTCCGCACTTGAGGGTGCACCCCATCGGGGCCCCTCAGGGACTTGGGCATCTCCACTTTGCTTAAGTGTTCTCTAAGCTCCTCCGCAGCCACCTGATCCTGCCAGATCCTCTTGCACTGAGGGCAGCTCTTCTTTGCTCTGGCCTTCCCCCAGCTCTCCAGGGCCTGGCAATGTCTGAAGGCTGCAAGTGCTAGGACCCCCATGCCCCAGGCGCATTGGCAGGACCTAGACCAGCCTCAAGTGCTGCCATAGTCCAGTGAAGTTCAAGAGAGTTTTAAGAGGGAGAAAAAGAATTCCCGAAAAATGGACTGACTGGTGAGTTCTAGTGGCCATTGGGAACTGGGCATCACAACTGTTTTCACTGCCTTGTCCTGTGCTTGGTCCTGCCTTACCTTAAAGGGCAAAACCCTTTATGAAAAACACTGAAGATCTTCAACTGAGTCGTGGTGACATCGTGCCGTGAAACTCTATAGACCCTTGGAGCGGCTGTCTTCTAGTCCTCAGGAGGAAAGATGCTCTCTCCTGAGCCGTGAGAAGCACTCCTGAAATACCAGCGGTGTTCTTTAGAGCAATTGTTTTCCACTTTTGGCCAGCAGACCTGTGGCATCCATGGCCTACCTTTAAGGGATCCATTAAAGCTAAAAAAACCAACCTCTTCTCACTAGGTTTCAGTTTACCATCAAGAAGGCTGAACAGCCGCCCCAAAGTATTTTCAGAGTTCACAAATGAAGCAAGCTTGAAAACCACTACTTCAGAATTTCACACCAAACTTCCCATTCAACCTCTCCCTCTCTGGGTAATGAGAGATGACCGGACCATGACCCAAGGCGGCATGGCTGCAAGCATAAAAAAGTCTTCTCACTCAAGGTATTCATCAAAGGAATAACTTGAATGAGTCTCACTTCGTAGTGGGTCTCTCATGGCTCAAAGAAGATGCAGCTACAGAGTTGGAAGTCCAATTTTGTGTCTCCCCTTGGCAAGCATTTTGTCGTAAGATTAAACAATAGTGGCTACCGAATCAACATTTTGAACATCCTTGCTGTACCACCCTTTCTCCACTTTCAGAACTCTGTTACAGAGAAAAAAAGCTCAAAACCACAGATCTACAACATTAAAATGTTGACCGATTGCACAGTTCCATAGGATAAAGTACCCCCTATATTGCAATGCCAAGACAGACATGTCCGTGCGTGCATGCATGGGTGTGTGCATGCAAGGACGTGTTCTTTGTGACTCCACTGGCCCACAGTGATCACACCTGACAGGAAGGCTCAAAATTCTCAAGTCCCCAAAAGTTTTGGGAAAACAGACAACAAAGCTGAGGAGGCAGACTCCACCAGCGCCCTTAGTGAGGGAAAGGCCACAGCGGCATCCCGTGTTTACACCAGCAAAGGCCAACATGAGACAGCTCCCAGACTACCCTTTAGAAACAAAACCAGAGGAAACCAGGCTTTGCTGGCTCCACGGCTTGTGGCACGATTTGCTGCTGTCCCTGCAGTGTCACCGTGCCTTCATTGCACTTGGGACCTGGACTGTCCTGAGTAGGAGAGGATGGGTTTGTTCTCCTCTGCTCCCTCCTCTCCGCCTGCAGTACAGGCTCGAGAGACACTTGCCCCGCTTTGCCACTGAGTTAGCCTCTGCCGGACTGAGCAGTCTCATGGTCTGTTTCAATTTCTCACATTTACAGGACAACATACTCTATAAATTCAACTATATTTTATGAACTCATGAGAAAAACAAACAAATACAGAAAACAAGGGCTCAATCCCCTTTCTACAGAATAGTCTAACAGAGGAAGTCACTCATTCACCACTTAATTCATCTGCTTTTGAACTCAGAACTTCTCGAATCCATAACTGGTAATTTGTAACTCATAACTTGTAACTTGTGCACATAGTGAGCAAAATGCTTCCTGAGCTGACGGTGAGAGTGCTCCTCCTTCCTCCTCCGTCACGGTGCGGGCGTCCCCTCTATCACACCGGCATGCACAAAAGCCTCAGCAGTCCGGCTGCTCTCGGAGCCGCTTCCAAAGCTTTTTGGGGGAGCTGACACATTTCTACCGCCCAGCGCGGGAGTCAATCTCTGCCGTTGCCGTGAGTTAGGGGGGTCTGAGGAAAGGGCCCGAGAAGCAGGGGGCAAGGAGGAGGGCTGCAGGGGACAGCAAGCTGCAGGGGACGGTGGCTGCACAAGGACCTTTAGCCCTTCCTGGCCACCCTGCCCTGCCGACGCCTTGCCCTCGCCCTCACCTCACGGCGCTGCTCCCAGGACATACCCCAAACTCACCAGGACGTGCTCCTGGGCAACCTGCTCTCGCTGAGCCTGCTTGAGCACGTCTTGCACCAGATGACCTCCACAGCTCCCTTCCAACCTCCACCCTCCCCTGGCACTCTCGCCTCTGCTTGCACCCCTAAAGCACCTCAACTCAGCCCTCAGGCCCGCTGCAAAGGACGCTGCTACAAGGCACCAGCCCAAACTCCTCCCCACCATTCCCCACAAAACAACAGCTCCCCACGCCACAAGAGCCGACGGCAGACGCAGTCCCAAGACAGAAAACAGCATTTTATTCTGGACATCAGCTGCGGGGCCCAGCACTCCCAACGCTTCGCCCGGCCACAAGGAATCAGCGCCTGCAACGACAGAGTCACAAACCTCTGCTAAAACCAGAAAGGCAGGAAGAGGCAGGATTTGGTTCCCCTTTCTTGGGGCAACACCGTTTACGAGGACCTGTTCGTGGCCCACAAGAGAGAGCTCTTGCTGGCCCTGACTACGCGATGCCTCTGGCGCCTTCTCCCCACGGGTGATGCCCGTGGAGACCTGTGCGTGCGCAGAGATGCACGCTGCCCTGTGCCGCGCAGCAGGGCTCGAGGGGGGGCCCCCAGCCACCAACTTCTTTCCAAACCCTGCGTAGCACCATCCCTTGCCAGCGACTCGCACTGACTTCAAGCGGTGCCGAGACTTGGGGAAGACGGGCAGCAGAGCCTGGGACGCACCTGGCCTTCCTGACCTGCTGCGCCTTCCTGCGTCTTTGCACTGCTCCATCCGCCAAAACCGCTTCTCTCTTCCTCCTCTTCTTTGCCGCGCGCCTTGCACTCTCCTCTCCCCACGCCTGTTTGCTCTTTCGCTTTCTTCTCTTTGCCTTGTCCTGGGCACAGCCTGCAAACCTTGCCAGCCCACACCGCTCTTAGGTAGGGAAAGCCACGAGCCACTGCCGTCACTTCTGAGCTTAACCAAAGCCAGCTCCTTTTACCTTCTTTCCTCTGACAGGCTCGCCGGCTCTTGTGGGCACCCCAGGGAGTCTGCCGCGCTCTCGGGGCTGCTTGGAGGCAAAGCTGGAGGGGCCTCCAAAAGAAATGGTGGAGTTGGCAGCTGGCAGGAGACGGCCTGCAGTAGTAAGCGACTCTTTGCCAAATCGCTGCCTTGGCTCTCCCGAGGAGATCCCTTTGGCTGGTTGGCATGAGCCCCGTTTCGCACAGTCCCCCCGCCCCCCAAAAGAGCCTGCAGGAAGCTCTGACCAAGCAGGACCTCGGCAAAAGCCCTCGCAAGCTGCCGCTCCTCCTCTCTCTCTTTCGGGAGGCATTGGGGGGTGTTGCCTTTGATGAAGCACAGCCCGAGTGCAGGGGAGAAACAACGTTGCCACTTTTCCTTCCAATGTATCATCCCGCGGGGCGGAGAAAGAACCCAGGCGCCCGCCAGCTCCACTGCCAGCCAGAGGCACGGCAGCCCTTGGCCTCAGCACAAACTCCCCTCCTATACCAGACACACTCTCCCAGGCTTTGGGGACCTGGCATACCTCTCCCGTTTCACACGCCACCACCCTCTCTCCCCCAGCTTCTTTGAGGACACCGAGCGGAGATGGGCCTGCCTGTGGCAAGCCTTCTGCCTCCTGCTCGGCGGCTGCTGTGCCTGCAGGGACGCCTTGCTCTTCCAAACGCACGTCTAGAAAGCAAAAGCACGTGCAGCAAAGGGACTTCCGCCAAGTCAAACGCAGCTCAAGCAAAACCCACCCGAGCCCCACACCGCTTCTCTTTTCACACCTCCCATGCCCTGCCTCCAGCCTTCAGCTCATCTTGCAGAGCCAGCCCTTCATGCCGCCAGAGGCAGTGGCCAAAGAGAGCCCGCGGCACAAGCGGGCCTCAGAGGACAACACTCCCTGCCCAGCCCCGCCAGAAAGGATGCCCAGCTTTCTGGCGGGCCAAGCCCCAGCCTCTGACAACGCTCCCTCCCTCCTCTTACCTCTGCATCTCGGCACGGGGGCTGGCCACTCCTCGCCCGCTGCACACCAAGGCTCGGCGCTCTCCTCCCCAAAGAGCTCCCTGCAGTTCTCCATCAGGAACTCCACCAGCGCCTTCACCTGCACACAGCAAACCCTTGCTCTCAAGCCACCTGCCTGACAACGCACCAGGCAGCCGCTCCCACTCCCAACCCTTGCCTCTGCGCAGCAGGCTCTGGCTGCGGGGCTGTTCTTGCAGGCAGCCACCCACCACCATTTGCTCAAGGCAGGAGGCGGCCAGAGAGCTCTGCGCAGCCAGGCTCCCAGGGGCCGGCAAGGCTGCAGCCGCCTCCTCGATGCAGCGTACCTTCTCGGTCACCTCCAGCAGGGCCTCCAGCGGGAGCAGGTCCTCCTCGGGTGGGCTCAGCAGGTTGGGCCCAATGCAGATGGCCAGGTTGCTGCAGCTCATCCTGCTGGTGGCTGCGTTGTGGCCGATGTGCTGGAGGAGGCGCAGCAGGCGCTTCAGGAGGAGGAGGTTGGCTGCGGGCAACTTCTCGGCCACCCTGAGGCAACAGGAACCCAACGTTCAGAAAGCCCCTGTTGCCCACAGCCGCCCCCCCGCCTTGCCCAAGGCAGGTGGGAGCCAGCGGCTGCGTTGCGCAGCTTGCCGGCTGCTCTGAGCCAGCGGCCGGGGCTCCTGCTCAACAGGCAGGCTGCTTGCTGCCCACACTTACGCTTTCAGCTCGGAGATCTTCTCCTCCTTGGTGCTCTTCTGCAGCGCTGCCATCCAGTCCTCGTAGAGGTCGCTCCCCAGGAGCTTGCCGGGGATGCTTCGGAGAAAGTCCTGCAACGCCGAGGGCTCCAGCTGAGCCCTTGAGCACTGCAGGCCAGGCAGGAGCCCCTCCAGCTGCAGGTCAGAAGCGCTCACCTTCAAGACGACGGCCAGCAGCAGCGCAGGCTGGCTTCCCAGCTCCACCTCTGCACCACGCTCCAGGGCCTCCCGCAGCTCCCGAAGCGCTGTCGCGCTGGCAGCTCTGCGGAAGATGCCCTCCGTTGACGGCCCTTCCTGCTGCAGGACAGCCAGCAGCTCCTGCAAGAGAGGCACGAGGACACTTGCTTGCCTGAGGAGCTGCCTTGCAAGAGTGCTGGCCAGAGCACTGCCCCAGCGCTGGCTCCTTGCTGGGGGGGAAGAGCCCAATCCCCCGTCCCCACAGCTCCTGGGGACACCCCCCGCCTCTACGCAGCATCTGGAGGGAGGGAGGGAGGGAGGGAGGGAGGGAGGGCTGCGGACCCCTGGCCACGCTGCCTTACCTGGATGGGCCGGGGCAGCGTGCCATCCTCCCCGCAGACAGCTGCCAGGGGCTGCCCAAAGAGCAGCCTGCTGCAGCCGGAGCCCGCCTGCCGCGGCGCCTGGGCAGCGGCCGGGCTCTGGCGACGACCAAAGGGCCAGGGCAGCCCCCTCCTCCTCCTCCTCCTGCTCCCTCCTGCTGCAAAGGAAAACAGAGCAAGAGCCTGTCAAGAAAGACCTCCAGGCCAGCGCTCCCACAGCCTGCCCTGCCCTGCCCTGCCCTGCCCTGCCCTGCCCTGCCCTGCCCTGCCTGCAGCGCGGTGCTGAGCGCTGCGGCAGGACGGGCAGGGAGCCAGCAGCTGCAGCGGTGGCTCCGGCTCAGCGCCTCCGGCTCGGAGGCTCCGGAGAGCCGGCGGGCCACCGGGACAGCCCGGCCCAGCCCTCGCCCTGCCCTCCGCCAAGCTGCGGGCAACAGCAGAGGCTCCGTGTCCCCGCACAACCACGTCCAGCGGCTGCTGCCCAGCGCGTGTCCTTGCTGGTCCAGGTGACGTCCTCCCTCGGGGTGCCCAACCTGCATGGTGACACTCAAGGGACAAGTGAGCACAGCTCCTCCCGCCTCTGGCCGAGGAGCGAGGAGCCATCTCCCCGCTCTGGGGACGCAGCTGAGGCAGGCAGCACCTTGAGCGCTCAGCACTGTCAAACGGTGCCGACGGCTCAGCTCGCTCCTGCTCCAGCGGGACTGGCACCAACTTCCTCTGGGCGAAGGGCAGCAGCAGCAACAGCAGCAGCATCCTCAGTTCCGCAGACGTGCCCGTTGCAGGAGAAAAGAAGGCCCTCCCCGCCTTTCTTTCCAAAACTCACCTGGCGAGCGGCAAAGTCCCCCTTCGGTGCTTGATGGGGCCGGCAGAGGCCCTGGCTTGGGAGCATCCTGCAAGAACCAGGCTGCGCTTAGAGAGCAGCCCCGCAGCAGCAAGGGCCACCAGCGAGCGGCCACCCGCCCCAGCAGCCTGAGCGTGGCAGAGCTGGCACCCACTGCCCTCCCGGCCTCTCTGCCCTCTGCAGCAGCTTTCCTCCCAGCACCGCCAGCCAGGACGTGCCGACATTCCCGGCGCCTCCCCAACCCTCTTCGCTCCCCGGCGGCACCGCCAAACCCTCCCTCCCTCCCGCGCAAGCTCACCCCACTCACCGCACATCCCTGGCACCCCGGCACAGCCCGAGGCGAGGGAAAGGCACCCATTCTCACCTTTGCCTGGCGCTCCATCAGCCTCTCCAGGCTCCTGGCGTTGAATGGCCTCCACTGGGCAAGAGAGGAGGAGTGCAAGAAGGTGAGCAGCCATGCCTCTGCTGCCCGGCTGGAGGAGCGGTGCTCGGGGGACAGAGCCCGGAGCAGAGAGACACTCACGGCATGGCGGCGGCTCAGCTCCTTCTCGAGGAGTTTGAAGCGACGGCAGGCGGGTCACTCGGGCTCTCTTGGCTCCTTGTGGTGGGCTGTGCAGCGGGAAGGGACAGGGAGAGAGCTGGGGGAGCCCCAAGCCGCCTCTTCTCTCTTGGCAGGCAGCTCTGCCCGAGAGCTGCCCGCAGCCGTGGGGGCACCTCTCCCCAGCCAGGGAGCTGCGTTCCCCCATCCCGCACCGCCTGGAGCATCCCCCCGCCTTACCCCAGCAGTGCGCCCACCCACAGCTCCTTCAGCGCCCGGGAGCTGCAGAAAGAGAGGAGAAGCAGCGTCAGGCCCCGCTGCCCCCCAGCCCCTGGGCAGAGGCGGGCGCCTGCACAGCCCTGCCCCGTGGCGAAGGACACAGGGGCAGGACCAAGCCCCGCGGGGCAGCACAGAGGTGCCTCCCAAGCCCGGCTCCCTCTCTCCTGCCACAGCAGCTGCTTTTGCCCTCCCCTTCTGGGGACCAAAAGGGGAGCAGGGGGGCACGACGTGCAAATGCCCCCATCCCTCCCTGCCGCCGTGCTGCCCGCTCCCTGCCCAGGCTCTGCTCGGAGGGCAGAGGCCATTCCCAGCACGGCGTGGGCACGGTTGGGAAGCCCTCCTGCCCGGCCGTGGCACGTGGCACCGCGACTCACCCAAAAGTGGCAATGCAGGAGCCCGTGGGCCAGCTGAAGAGGAGGGAGGAACCGTCCTCGGCGCTGCCTCCTTCCTCCTCCTCTTCTTCCTCCCGCGCCGCCTCCTTCCCGCTGCTCAGCACCCACAGCTGGTCCAGGGCCAGGCGGAGCTGTGGGCGCAGGCTGGGGTCATCTCTGCCGAGAGGAGAGGCAGGCGGGGAGCTGGAGGTGGCCTCCTTGGGGTCCCCGCGGGCACAGCCCTCTCGCCCACCTGCCCTTGGGACGGACAGGGCTGCAGCCAGCAGGCAGGTGGCGGGGCCTGGGGCTGGGGCCAGGGGTCCCTGCCCTGCTGCCAGGGCCAGCGATGGGGGAAAGGCAGCTGGGCTCTGAGGCTCTTACTGCAACTTGGCGACCACCAGTTCCTCTGGGAGGAGGAGAAGGCGCCTCTCGCTCCTCTTGCGGCCCCGGGTCAGCCGCACGTCTGCGCTCAGCACCGCCTCGGCCTCGGTGAGAGCCTCCCTGCAGAGCCGAGAGCGGCGGGCATGAGCAAGGGCGCTGCTGCGGGGCGCAGGCGTGCCCGCGGGTCCCCGAGGCGCGGGGGGAGCCCACCTGGAGCCGCAGCAGCAGCTGGCCTGGCCCATCCTGCCCGGGACAGGAGGACCCTCGCCGTGCACCAAGGAGGCGGCGCAGGTGGTGACAGCGAGGATGGGAAGCGGGGTGCCGCTGCCGGTGGTGGGGCAGTGCTGCTCGGGCAGAGCCTGCCTCCTCGCAGCGCTGCTGCGTGCCAGCACAGCTCCGTGCTGCTGTCTCTGCTGGCTGTTGGCTCCAGCGGACCAACATTCCGAGGCCAACGGACAGTGGGGGGGCAGTGGGAGGGGCACTGGTGGGGGGGGTTCTCTCCAGTCTGGCCGTGTCTGTCTTGCCCTGGGCAGCCCAGAGCAGGACACGGCACAGGGGAAGGACCACCTCCCTCCGCCTGCTGGCAATGCCCCTCGCCTTGGCCTTCACCGCTGCTTCCTGGCCTCCAACCACGCTTGCTGCCACTGGTCACCACCTTGAGCAGGGCCCGCTGCTCAGCCACTCGGCCAGCCACTACACCGGCGGCTCCTCAGCCCACGCGGTGCCTGCTTTCTTCCAGTCCTCAGGCGCATCTCCCTTTTGCAGTGGCCTCGCAAGGCCACCTGACAGCTCCCTCCGCACTTGAGGGTGCACCCCATCGGGGCCCCTCAGGGACTTGGGCATCTCCACTTTGCTTAAGTGTTCTCTAAGCTCCTCCGCAGCCACCTGATCCTGCCAGATCCTCTTGCACTGAGGGCAGCTCTTCTTTGCTCTGGCCTTCCCCCAGCTCTCCAGGGCCTGGCAATGTCTGAAGGCTGCAAGTGCTAGGACCGCCATGCCCCAGGCGCATTGGCAGGACCTAGACCAGCCTCAAGTGCTGCCATAGTCCAGTGAAGTTCAAGAGAGTTTTAAGAGGGAGAAAAAGAATTCCCGAAAAATGGGACTGACTGGTGAGTTCTAGTGGCCATTGGGAACTGGGCATCACAACTGTTTTCACTGCCTTGTCCTGTGCTTGGTCCTGCCTTACCTTAAAGGGCAAAACCCTTTATGAAAAACACTGAAGATCTTCAATGAGTCGTGGTGACATCGTGCCGTGAAACTCTATAGACCCTTGGAGCGGCTGTCTTCTAGTCCTCAGAAGGAAAGATGCTCTCTCCTGAGCCGTGAGAAGCACTCCTGAAATACCAGCGGTGTTCTTTAGAGCAATTGTTTTCACTTTTGGCCAGCAGACCTGTGGCATCCATGGCCTACCTTTAAGGATCCATTAAAGCTAAAAAAACCAACCTCTTCTCACTAGGTTTCAGTTTACATCAAGAAGGCTGAACAGCCGCCCCAAAGTATTTTCAGAGTTCACAAATGAAGCAAGCTTGAAAACCACTACTTCAGAATTTCACACCAAAATTCCCATTCAACCTCTCCCTCTCTGGGTAATGAGAGATGACCGGACCATGACCCAAGGCGGCATGGCTGCAAGCAAAAAAAGTCTTCTCACTCAAGGTATTCATCAAAGAATAACTTGAATGAGTCTCACTTCGTAGTGGGTCTCTCATGGCTCAAAGAAGATGCAGCTACAGAGTTGGAAGTCCAATTTTGTGTCTCCCCTTGGCAAGCATTTTGTCGTAAGATTAAACAATAGTGGCTACCGAATCAACATTTTGAACATCCTTGCTGTACCACCCTTTCTCCACTTTCAGAACTCTGCTACAGAGAAAAAAGCTCAAAACCACAGATCTAACACATTAAAATGTTGACCGATTGCACAGTTCCATAGGATAAAGTACCCCCTATATTGCAATGCCAAGACAGACATGTCCGTGCGTGCAGCATGGGTGTGTGCATGCAAGGACGTGTTCTTTGTGACTCCACTGGCCACAGTGATCACACCTGACAGGAAGGCTCAAAATCTCAAGTCCCAAAAGTTTTGGGAAAACAGGCAACAAAGCTGAGGAGGCAGACTCCACCAGGGCCCTTAGTGAGGGAAAGGCCACGCGGCATCCCGTGTTTACACCAGCAAAGGCCAACATGAGACAGCTCCCAGACTACCCTTTAGAAACCAAAACCAGAGGAAACCAGGCTTTGCTGGCTCCACGGCTTTGTGGCACGATTTGCTGCTGCTGTCCCTGCAGTGTCACCTGGGCCTTCATTGCACTTGGCACCTGGACTGTCCTGAGTTAGGAGACGATGGGTTTGTTCTCCTCTGCTCCCTCCTCTCCGCCTGCAGTACAGGCTCGAGAGACACTTGCCCCGCTTGGCCACTGAGTTAGCCTCTGTCCGGACTGAGCAGTCTCAGTGGTCTGTTTCAATTTCTCACATTTACAGGACAACATACTCTATAAATTCAACTATATTTTATGAACTCATAGAGAAAAACAAAACAAATACAGAAAACAAGGGCTCAATCCCTTTCTACAGAATAGTCTAACAGAGGAAGTCAACTCATTCACCACTTAATTCATTTGCTTTTGAACTCAGAACTTCTCGAATCCATAACTGGTAATTTGTAACTCATAACTTGTAACTTGTGCGCATAGGAGCAAAATGCTTCCTGAGCTGACGGTGAGAGTGCTCATCCTTCCTCCTCCGTCACGGTGCGGGCGTCCCCTCTATCACCCCGGCATGCACAAAAGCCTCAGCAGGCCGGCTGCTCTCGGAGCCGCTTCCAAAGCTTTTTGGGGGAGCTGACACATTTCTACCGCCCAGCGCGGGAGTCAATCTCTGCCGTTGCCGTGAGTTAGGGGGGTCTGAGGAAAGGGCCCGAGAAGCAGGGGGCAAGGAGGAGGGCTGCAGGGGACAGCAAGCTGCAGGGGACGCTGGCTGCACAAGGACCTTTAGCCCTTCCTGGCCACCGTGCCCTGCCGACGCCTTGCCCTCGCCCTCCCTCGCCCTCGCCCTCGCCCTCACCTCCCGGCGCTGCTCCCAGGACATACCCCAAACTCACCAGGACGTGGGCCTGGGCAACCTGCTCTCGCTGAGCCTGCTTGAGCACCT
This sequence comes from Gymnogyps californianus, assembly GCF_018139145.2. Classification (NCBI taxonomy): domain Eukaryota; kingdom Metazoa; phylum Chordata; class Aves; order Accipitriformes; family Cathartidae; genus Gymnogyps; species Gymnogyps californianus. The sequence goes on along the minus strand of NW_026114156.1, from coordinate 1,046 downwards.
CTTGCACCAGGTGACCTCCACAGCTCCCTTCCAACCTCCACCCTCCCCTGGGACTCTCGCCTCTGCTCGCACCCCTAAAGCACCTCAACTCAGCCCTCACGCCCGCTGCAAAGGACGCTGCAACAAGCCACCAGCCCAAACTCCTCCCCACCATTCCCCACACAACAACAGCTCCCCACGCCACAAGAGCCCATGGCACACGCAGTCCCAAGACAGAAAACATCATTTTATTCTGGACGTCAGCGGCGGGGCCCAGCACTCCCAACGCTTCGCCCGGCGACAAGGAATCAGCGCCTGCAACGACAGAGTCACAAACCTCTGCTAAAACCAGAAAGGCAGGAAGAGGCAGGATTTGGTTCCCCTCTTTCTGGGGCAACACCGTTTACGAGGACCTCTTTGTGGCCCACAAGAGAGAGCTCTTGCTGGCCCTGACTACGCGATGCCTCTGGCGCCTTCTCCCCACGGGTGATGCCCTTGGAGACCGTGCGTGCGCAGAGATGCACGCTGCCCCTGTGCCGCGCAGCAGGGCTCGAGGGGGGCCCCAGCCACCAACTTCTTTCCAAACCCTGCGTAGCACCATCCCTTGCCAGCGACTCGCACTGACTTCAAGCGTGCTGAGACTTGGGGAAGACGGGCAGCAGAGCCTGCGACGCACCTGGCCTTCCTGACCTGCTGCGCCTTCCTGCGTCTTTGCACTGCTCCATCCGCCAAAACCGCTTCTCTCTTCCTCCTCTTCTTTGCCGCGCGCCTTGCACTCTCCTCTCCCCACGCCTGTTTGCTCTTCCGCTTTCTTCTCTCTTTGCCTTGTCCTGGGCACAGCCTGCAAACCTTGCCAGCCCACACCGCTCTTAGCTAGGGAAAGCCACGAGCCACTGCCTCTCACTTCTGAGCTTAACCACAGCCAGCTCCTTTTACCTTCTTTCCTCTGACAGCTCGCCGGCTCTTGTGGGCACCCCAGGGAGTCTGCCGCGCTCTCGGGGCTGCTTGGAGGCAAAGCTGGAGGGGCCTCCAAAAGAAACGGTGGAGTTTGGCAGCTGGCAGGAGAC
>NW_026114155.1:0-36227 GCF_018139145.2 Gymnogyps californianus | reverse complement strand
TGTTGCTGATTGGCTCGGCCTTGGCCAGAGGCGGGTCCGACTTGGAGCCAGGGAAGCTTCTAGCAGCTTCTCACAGGAGCCACCCCTGTAGCCCCTCCCCCGCTACCAAAACCCCACCACACAAACCCAACACATTGATGTAAGTGAAGTTTGTGAAGAATGTGTGATACATGTATATTTTAATGACAGTTCTTAAATATGTGTTTCACAGACGTGAGGGGTGGAATGTAATTCGTTTACATAGCAAGGTTTTGGTAGCAAGGGGTGCTGCAAAGTTGGCCTCTGTGAGATGAGACCAGTGACTGCCCCTCGTGCCAGACAGAGCTAGTTCCAGCCGGCTCCATAATGGAACCACTGCTGGCCAAAGCTGAGCCAATCAGAGAAGCTGGTGGCGCCTCTTTGAAAACATATTTAAGAAAGAGTAAAAATGCTGCACAGTACTGTGTGAGAGAGACAAGTGAGGGAAAAAAAGTGTAAGAAACAGTCCTGCAGACACCAAGGTCAGAGAAGGAAGGGGAAGTGGTGCTCCAGGCACCAGAGCAGCAAATCACCTGCAGCCTGTGGAGGAGACCATGCTGGAGCAGGTGGATATACCCTGAAGGAAGCTGCAGCCCATGGGGAGCCCATGATGGAGTAGACTCCTGGCAGGAACTGCAGCCCATGGAGAGGAGCCCACGCAGAAGCAGTCTTATCCTGAAGGACTGTAGTGCATGGAGAGGACCCATGCTGGAGCAGGGGAAAAGTGTGAGGATGAAGGAGTGGCAGAGAAGAACTGTTATGAACTGACCGCAGCCCCCATTCCCCCCCCCATGTTGCTCAGAACGGGGGGAGGTAGAAGAGTCACGAATGAAGGAGTGAAGTTGATCCTGGGAAGAATGGGGGTGTGGGGAAGAAGGTGTTTTATTTTTTGTCTTTGTTTCTCACCATTTGTTGTGGTTTAACCCTGGTAGGCAGCTAAGCACCACCCAGCTGCTCGCTCACTCTCCCTGCAGTGGGATGGGAAAGAGAATCAGAAGGGCAAAAGTGAAAAAACTCGTGGGTTGAGATAAAGACCATTTAATAGGTAAAGCAAAAGCTGCGCGCGCAAGCAAAGGAATTCATTCGCTACTCATCAGCCGGCAGATGTTTAGCCATCTCCAGGAAAGCAGGGCTCCATCATGCATAACGGTTACTTGGGAAGACAAATGCCATAACTCTGAATGTCCTCACTTCTTCCTTCTTTCCCCCAGCTCTTATTGTTGATCATGATGTCATATGGTATGGAATATCCCTTTGGTCAGTTGGGGTCAGCTGTCCCGGCTGTGTCACCTCCCAAGTTCTCATGCACCCTCAGCCTGCTCATTGGCAGGGCAATATGAGAAGCAGAAAAGGCCTTGATACTGTGTAGGCACTGTTCAGCAATAACTAAAACATCCCTAAGTTATCAACACTGTTTTCATCACAAATCCAAAATGTAGCCCCATACATACCACTATGAAGAAAAATAACTCTAGCCCAGCCAAAACCAGTACAGCATCCTACTCTATTTTTTTATTTGGCAATAAATTAAATTAATTTTCATAATTAAAATTCATTATTACTTCCATTTCAGCAACTTTATTTACTATGGCTCATTCTAATTCTGCCACCCTGATCCACGGGAGAAAAATTCAGACAAATTGGTGAAACTCGGAGGGACACTCTGTTAAGGATTAGGGGAATGACAATTATGATATAAGCAATAGTTATGGGCAGTAATGGCTGACACTATGGTAGGAGCAGCTTGAACAGGGGATAAAAGGTAGCCTAGTGTACATTGGCCATGCCATCTTTCAGGTAAAAATTTAAAAGCGTTAATGCTGCATAACCAATAACTGCTTGTTTGATGGGCAAATGGGTACACTAAGGATGTGGAATTTATATATTGATTAATTAAAAAAGGTGAATTAGATTTGGACATAGAAAAAGAGTTATTTAAACTAGTATAATTCAGTAAATAATCAGCAATGGTCAATCGGCAGGCACTGGATCCTGTAAGGATGTCTAGAGTGTGTGAATGCTTATTGTTTGTATTAGTTTTATTTTTCTTTTCTGTTGCAGTAAAATTATTTTGCTAAGGGCCTTGTAAAAACTGTGAAGACAAACACAGAGACATAAAACCTTACCAATTAGCGTTAATGAAGACAATGACCAAAATGAAACCTTGTCAGTCACACTAATTGGTAAGGATATGTTGAGTGTGAGCATGTTTATTTTTTGCAACAAGATTACCTGACTAAGGGCTCTGTAAAAATTGGTATGCTAAGGAAAAGAAGGAAGACAAACGCACAGAGACATAAACCTGGCCAATTAGCGTATAAGACAATGACCAAAACAAACCTGGTCAGTTGCACTAATTGATAGGGAGATGTGGAGTGTGAGAATGTTTATTCGGGCATGGTTATCCAATTGAGGACTTGGTAAACTGGGATAAGAAAAGTGAGGACAATAAACAGACTGAACCACAGACCTGAAAAAATGAACATAAAGACAGTGACAAGAAACAAAAATCACCAGTCTCACTAATTGAGTGGGTCATTAAGCAATTACAGGCATCTTTCCCAGGAAGGTCTACTTGAACTTTGCAACTGATAAGACTGTAAATCAGGGGAAGATCCTGGACATCAGACTGGAGCGAGTGAGGGAGTTAACAGAACCATACAAACCGATGAAGAACAAAGAAGGGGGGCGGGGGGGGCAGAAAACAGAAGGGGATACAAATTCAGGGGCTGGTCACATATAAAACGGGGCCAGTCAGTACAGTTGCCTGGCTGAGCCCTGCACCTGATCACCGCAGTCTGTCCTATCTTATTAAATCTTTTCTTAACTATCTCTCCATGTTATCTCACTCTCTATCCCGTGTGTATGTTTGCTGTGAGGACTAAGTGCCAGCTACTGGTGAGACCTGTGTGTTTTTGAGTGAAATTTGGTGCCAGCTACTTGAGTCAAACCGGGGGTGTGGACACCCTGTGGACTGTGGTGTCAGCTACTGGAGAGAGTGGGGGTCCTAGCGTTAGTAGTTGGAGGGGGCATAGCTCTCTGGATCTAGGGAGAATCCTACAGACTTTGTAGGTTGTCTTTTTTTTACTTTTGTCTTTGTTTCTCACCATCCTACTCTATTTTTAATTGGCAATAAATTAAATTACTTTTCCCCAAGTCGAGTCTGTTTTGCCCATGACGGTGAATTGTAAATGAACTCACTCTCTTTATCTTGACCCACAAGCTTTTTCATCTTATTTTCTTCCCCTGTCCTGTTGAGGAGGGGGAGTGAGTGAGCAGCTTGGTGGGCATCTGACTGCTGGCCAAGGTTAATCCACCACACCCCTACAGAACACCAAAACCAGAGAGGGTTACAACAGTTTGAACATATATACATCACAATCTCCACCCCTTGCCTGTACAGAGCACACACATCCAAGAACATTATAGCCAGTTGAATATTTATCTATTACAAATTCCACACTTTGTCCCTCCAAGAAGGTATCTGATTTTTGGGTATAGCAGAGCAGTACACTTTTCCCCAGAGATTTCACATTCAGCACAGCCCCTCTGCAGCTCCCAGGCTAATGCTTTTGGATCCTGCATGTAGTGACAGTCCAAGCTCCAGGCCACTGGCATGGGCTTTAAGCAGGTTCCATCCCAGAGCTTCCCATTTGCCTCTGACTCTATGCTTCTCTCCTGTTCGCACATTCTTCACAGCTACCTGCCCACACCCAACGGGTGCACCACTCACACCACATTACAACAAAATAAATTCCCTGTAGCACAATCAAAGCTCCTTCTGGAGTTTCAAAGTCACTGCAGTTACTCCAGTCCCAGGCCATGTCGGGTCTGGGTTCTGCTTGCATCTTCTACAAGTTACTGTTGGAGGCAAAAACAGTTTACTGATTCACAGATTTTAATTTATTTGCCAATTAGCAATCTATTAACTACTGATGCCAGTATTGAAGAAAGATAAAACCAAACAATCCCTTAGGAAAAACACCCCTGCTTCCCTCCTGACACCTCTCCCCACCCCCTTTCTGGCTTCCAATCCCCTCATTGCACATTGCACTCAGTCCCTTTGGTGAGGCAATGGGTGGCCCTGGAGACTGGGGTCAGTGCATGATGGTTCCTCCACCGGTAGGAGCCCCTTTAGGGTCATACCTCTTGGTCCCTGCTCAGGCTGGTCTTTTCTCTTTCCTCCTCCTGCTCCATCATGGTCTTTTTCCTTTTCTTCCATGTGATAAATGACCGAGTCCCGAAATAATACGTTAACAGGAACTTGGTTTATTAGCGAATAAAGGCAAGCAAACAGCGCTGGGTGCACGGGGAGCCTGGGCTCTACCAACACGCACACCTACAGACAGCAGCATATAGCGTTTATAGTCTATACTCTTACATATTTAACAGGGTGATGCGATATGCAAATTGTCCTTCGCTTCGTATTAAAATGAGTTTTGCAAGTCCCTTTCGCATGCGCACTGCCTCTTGGTGGTCTTGGGCGGGGGTCTTGGGATGAAGTAAGAGTCTTCCTCAGCGACCTTTATACAGATTTTTAAGGTTGAACTCTTCGCCTTCTTATCTCGTGCAGCGCGTGTCTTCTGTCATTCCTTCTGGTAATCAATCATCCCCCAACCGGTTTTAAGCTTGTACCACTTAGAAACTTACAACCCCATAGATAAAGGAACTTCTGCAGTTTGCGATTACACAATCTTCCCCCTCAGGGTCCGCAGTTGCATTAAAACAATGGTGCTTTCACTCAACTATGTCTTCATATCTACATGAACCAATCCTCCCTCTTCTATTCTGTTTTTACTCACACGAATCACATTCACATTTCTCACATTCCATCTCCTCTCTCCTGCTTTAGTCTTGTTGTTCCTTTGCTTTTTTTTTTCTGTGTGGTTACCACCCTTTCTTAAATATGTTTTTCTCCGAGGCACTATAAACTCATCTGATTGTTTCAGAGGCTCCACAAACTCCCCTGATTGGTTCAGCTTTAGTACGCAGAGATGTCTGGAACTGCCTGTGACCAGCCCTGACCTCCTCCCACAGAGGTCACCCCTGCTGTGACCCCCCCCCTCCGCCCCCGCTACCACAACCTTGCCAATGATGCCCAATACAGGGAAGGAAGAAGGAAAAGCCCTGGTAAGAACAGCATTAGAGTATCTGAGGATGGTGGGAAAGCTGAAGCAAACAAGTATTTAACTAAAAAATATTGTTTTTATGGACCATCAGGAAATGCTTAGGGCTGATGGTGGTTTAGTCAGGAAAAGTTATTCACATGGGGAAGGTGAAAGGATACCTGGTAAAACTAAATATTTTTAAAGCAGCAGGACCAAATGGCATCTAGTCAAGGTTTCTAAAGGAACTAGCATGGGATACCACAACATTTTTGAAAATTCATGGAGAATAGATGAGATTCTAGAAAGCTAGAGAAGGCAAATGTAGTCATATTCTTTACGAAGATAAAAGGAAGGTTTAGGAATTTGTTAAGCAAACAGTCTGAATTAAAATATTATTAAAAAGTAACAAAAGGTCAAATGTGTCAGCACTTATTCAGACCAGTGTTTTTCTGTGGGAATCTGTAAGGAGTTTTGCGAGTAGCCTTGAAAGACATAGAATAAGGGAGTAAATAAGTGATAAAGCAGGTGTGCAGAAAAGAAGCAGAAGACTGAAATAACTTGGAAAACAGATAAGACACCGAAGCCAGAAGACGTGTGCCTTGCTCGACAGCACCAATCAGAAGCTTAGCCACGGCGCGTGAACAGAAAGCATTAACTAATCATGGAACAGACCTGAGCACGTGGACAGCTAATGAATCTATATAAGCACAAATTTGTAAACAATAAAGGCCTTTGGTTTTACCCGCATCAGAGCCGCAATTACCATCCCTATATTTTTCAACCATTTTAAATTCAAAGACCAATTAGCATTTTCTGGGGAAGAAAAATCCATAGACCATCTTGTGTAGTGTCATTGCAAATATTTTCATCTACAGATAAAAATTATGTTAGGCTTTAAATGTTAATTATTTTTATTTCTGCTTGCATGGGAATGCATTTATATGTTGGCTTTTAAAATGTGTAGTCATTTAATCATCCATCTTCTGATGTCCTTACATGGCTGGTCTGTAAGACCACAAGTTAAATGAACATTGAATTGGACCAAATACATTGTTGACATAATACCATCATGTAGTGAAGGTTGGCCCAGTGGCTTTTAAGCAACATGAGGTCATTAAAGAGAATAGATTGTGCTGACAAATCTAATCTTTGATGGTGTCTTGGAAAGAATTACATGACTGCTGAGTAAAGCAAACATATTGGGCTATATTGGTTGGGCCTTCAGTAAGACTTTCTGTATATTCCTGCCTGGATGAAGAATAGGGTTGTTAAGAACATTATTTAGGGCCTCTGCAGGGGCACAGCATCACAGAATCACAGAACGGTTGAGGTTCGAAGGGACCTCTGGAGGTCATCTGGTCCAACTCCCCTGCTCAAGCAGGGCCCCCTAGATCTGGTTGCCCAGGACCATGTCCAGATGGCTTTTGAATATCTCCAAGGAGGGAGACTCCACAACCTCCCTGGGCAACCTGTTCCAGTGCTCGGTCACCCTCACAGTGGAAGAGTGTTTCCTGATGTTCAGACAGAACCTCCTGTGTTTCACTTTGTGCCCATTGCCTCTTGTCCCATCACTGGGCACCACTGACAAGAGCTTGGCTCCATTGTCTTTGCACCCTCCCTTCAGGTATTTATATGCGTATTGATAAGATTCCCCCTGAGCCTTCTCTTCTCTAGGCTAAACAGTCCCAGCTCTCTCAGCCTTTCCTCATATGAGAGATGCTCCAGTCCCTTAATCATCTTAGTGGCCCTTTGCTGGACTCTCTCCAGTATATCCATGTCTCTCTTGTACTGGGGAGCCCAGAACTGGACACAGGACTCCAGGTGTGGCCTCACCAGTGCTGAGTAGAGGAGAAGGATCATCTCCCTCGACCTGCTGGCAGCGCTCCATGTGCCAGCCTGGCTCCAAATGCCTGGGTGCCTATATACAGTTGGATCCACTGGGTATGAGCTTGGCATAAGGCTCATTTTCACACCTCTAAATCCATAGTGCTGCTCCACACATTTGTAAACTCACTTTTCTGACATGCTTGTTAAACTAGCAACACACCTTCCTGGTAGCAGCACATTCCCCTTCATCCAAAAGGTCTCTAGGAATTTCTTCCTCCTAGGAGGAAGCGTGCTAAGTGGTTGCACTAGAGACTCAAAACAGCTTTGTTACTGACCAGAGGACTTATGAAGGGAATCAGTTGTTGCATTTGAATCTCATTCTCACTATTTCATTTAAGGATGAATATAGAATTGTTTATTTCCTAAACGCTCCTTGTAGCCTGGCACAACATCAGTACTGGTATATTACAGGAATTTGACACTTTACGATAGCAAATCTTGTTTAAATTTGACATTGAAACATTGACAGCTATAGCTATTGAGTCCAGGAGATGTTAACAGTCTGCTTATAAAAAAGCAAATGTGACTGCAATTAGCATGTGAAGTCAAACACACTCAGCAGGTAACTGTCAGGAATGTTTTCTCCCCTTCAAAACCCCTTCCTTTCTCATCATCTTTGTAGGGAACACTAAACTGGGACTGACTCAGGATGTGGGGCTGAGCTGAGGGAGGTCTGACTGAGCTTATTAGGTCTCTGTCCAGCTAGATTTTTTTTCAGTGATTGTGGGGTTTATTTGAATAGTCATGCAATAAAGCTGAATGCCAGCAGGTAACTCACAAACCAGCAGAGGGGAAGTGTAAGGCTGAAATAGGGGGATTGGAATGGCCAAGGAAGGGGATTTGTTTAGAGTTCAGGTTTGTCCTGTGGGAAAGAGGGTAGAACTGATACATCAAAACCAGCTCAAAGTGTTGGTGAAATTATGACATCCTATTTTCGAGTGCAGAAAGAATAATACAAGGAATAAAATGAGACAGTTGCAAGAATGTTAGACATAATTTGCAGCCCTGCTTAACTTGAAGACTGAAGCTGGTTAAGACCAAAACTTTTGAACACTAGTGTATATGCATATGACAGTAGACTCTAAAGTCCTCCACACTCAGAAGAGGGAGTTAGTCTGATGGATTGCTTGGAAGAGAAGATATGGAAAAATCTGAGGATTGAAGCAGGAAATACAGTGGTGTCTACTTGTGGGCTGGATTTCAAGGAAAGACCAGATAAGTAATGCTGAGTGCAGTGATACCTGGAACATCCTTACATGGTGGCAGCCACTTTCTCAGAAATGGAAGATTAATAAAATTAATTAAAATTAATAAAATTAATAAAATTAATAAAAATGTATGATATGTAAATTCACAACAACAAAAAAAGCTTCCAGAAAGCTTATCAAGGTATGGAAACTTGTCACTGGAACTAATGCATCCAAACAAAACAGCTAATTTTGAATGCGTGAAAGGCTACAGGGCAAAGATTAGTCACTTCAGTTTGCCACATAATTTTAAAATAATTGGAGTCAATTAAACTTTGACATAGTTATGGGTAATATATTAAAAAGAAAAGGCTATTGAACAGTTTGTTTGGCGTGACTTTTTTGCCAGGATTGAAAGTGAAAACCAGGCCTGTTTACTTCACTAGAGACAACATTTTACTTTTAATTCTCATATGTTCCTGTGGTAGTTCACAGATCTCTATTGGGTTCACAAAGATCAGAATGTGGTTGATGTCCGAAACTCACACAGGGCTTCTGAGACAGCTGAGGTGATTTGAATTTTCCTTTTGCATGAATTCCAAATACTTCAGCTGATTTTGAAGCTTTGACTGTATTTCAGTCTTTGGGTCTATACAGAAATGGAAATGCTGTTTTTGATGGATGATGATTTTATTCCCTTTTTCTGCCCCCAGACAAGCATGCTGCTATGTAAGGTTCCCTAATAAAATGTTTGTTTGATGTGAATTTGCCTGTTACCATACCAAAGTGTGTTTAATAACTGTCCTGGTTTTGGCTGGGACAGAGTTAACTCTCTTCTTAGTAGCTGGTACAGTGCTGTGTTTTGGATTTAGTGTGAGAATACTGTTGATAACACCCTGATGTTTTAGTTGTTGCTAAGTAGCACTTATCTTAAGCCAAGGACTTTTCAGTTTCCCATGCTCTGCCAGCAAGCAGGTGTGCAAGAAGCTGGGAGGGGACACAGCCGGGACAGCTGACCCGAACTAGCCAAAGGGATATTCCATACCACAGAACGTCACGCCCAGTATATAAACGGGGGGAGTTGGCCGGGAGGGGCAGATCACTGCTGGGGCATCAGTCAGCAGGTGGTGAGCAATTGCATTGTGCATCACTTATCTTTTCTTGGGTGTTATTTCTCTTTTTTTTGTTATATTCCTTTTCATTACTATTATTATTATTATTATTATTATTATATTTTTATTATTATTAGTTAGTATTATATTTTATTTTACTTTAGTGATTAAACTGTTCTTATCTCAACCCACGAGTTTTACTTTTTTTTTCCCAATCCTCCTCCCCATCCCACTGGGAGGGGGGAGGGGGGAGCAGCTGCGTGGTGCTTAGTTGCTGGCTGGGGTCAAACCACGACAATAACATAAGAAGCATTTGTCCTGCTGGGTTTGTGTTTGGTTGTATTCAGTTGTATTCAGTCGTGAACGGTGCAGAGCCTGGAAAAAATGGCATTAGAGCAACTCATTGTAATGAATCAGTGCAAGTGCTTGTTATGGATCCCAGTAAGAAAGGCACTCAGAGTCTGTAAAGTATTGATTAAAATACCATTTATTGGAGATAACACAAGAAGGAAAAAGGGGATAGCATAGATAAGCTTACATCCCTTCAGATGCTGGGAACCCCAAGTTGTATAGCATTTAACAGACTTGTAGTCAGGGCATAGTACACTGTGCAGATCCCATCTGTGGTGAGGTTTGCCAGCACTGTAGTCTTTAGAGCTTTTATAGGATGTTCTTAGAAGTAAACGACTCTATTCATCATTCCTACTGTCAAGCAAAAGGATGTTATACGAAAACATCCTGCCTCACTTTGAGATAAGACAAAACATGCAGGTGGCATAATCGCCAGGTACCAAGTGGGAGCCACATACAGGGTGCTCCATTATAATTAGTTGGCTAAGTTCATCCAGCTGTCAAGGGATATATACAGTGCAGAACAGACCTGTGCCTACTCAGGTCAACTGTTATGTGGATCACTAACTCCTTGATGTACAATAGTCTTCTGGTTAAGACCACTACACTCATGGCTGGTGTTTGCTGATAAGTATTTTTTTTGGATGAGAGGTCTTAGGAATTTGTATAAACACTGTCCTACATCAGTTGGGCCTTGTGGTATTTTCTTCCAAGCTGTATTTGAAAAATTAACCAAGAGGTAATAGAAACATTTCTCTGTCTTCAGTGAGGTTCCCCATCATGTTTACCTGTAAGGAAACAAAGAAAGCAAGTGTAAACTACAATGTAGAAAAGCAAGCTAATGCCCCTGGAAAACATTAGGCATTAAGAAGAGATTTGGATCCAGGAATGTTTAAAAAGGCTAGTGAGCACCAATTTGAATACAAAATCCTGATAGGGTGGTGGGAAAACACCTCAACATAACTTGTTATGGAAATTTTATATGCCAGTCACCATAACAGGGTTCGACTCTAGGTTTCTGCTGAATCAATAAGCCGAAAAGAGATTCTTCTATAAGTTCTTTTTATTAATAGTGCTACAGCTCGAGCTGGGTGCCTCTGAAGAGGGACCCTTAACAAAGAAATCCCTGGGCAATTATACCCTTACAATCTAAGTAAGTTCCCCATCCCTCACGCGACAGTTCGGGCCAATAGTAATATTAAGATCCGGGGTCGTCTTGCTTTTTAGTGGTTTGATTTTTTTGCTGTTTCGTTACTAAGCGGTTGCTCAGTGGTCATCTTCTTATACAATATACAATGGTTCTATATCCTGTTTCACATCCTCTTAGGTCAGTTTCAGCCGGTTCTGTAGTTAGCTATTCAGCATGTTGTAATACAGTTGTTACAGTTCATGTACCGTGGCCTATAGGCTTTGTCTACTCTAGCTATTAATGTTTAAGCTGCTAGTGCTAAGTTTCGACTAACTTTTTCTACAAAAAACTGCATTGTGTATTGTGATGTACTAGTGTATGGAGTCTTTGAGAAGGGTTGGGTTGAACTGTGTTGAGTTGGGATGAGAGCTAGTTCAGTGGGGTCCCCATCCTGATTGGCACCACAGCAATATTAACAATAGTACTAAGAAAGTGTCGTTCCCCTCCCTTTATCACTGCTTGAGGATCACACATTTCAGGGCACCTCACCAGTGATAATGAGCTCATGGGAACTGAGCGTAGAGCAGCAACTACAAGAAGTGTAAGGAGAGTGAAGCAGCTAAAGACTGTGTGTAGACTATGTCATGGTTAAATGAAGAATAATATGAAATAATAACACTATTTAATTAGTATAAATGTGAAAAGTGAGGGAGGCTGTTCTGGGCGGTTTTTAGGGGTAATTTAAAGCAACTGAATAAATACTAAGAAACATTTTCTAGCAGTGAGATCTGTTACAATGCAAACAATTTCCAAGGAAGTGGTAACTGAGTCCTTCCTTGAGTCTATTAAAACAAAACTTGGGACAAAGTACTTGAGACAGTGCTACAGGAAAGGACCAAGGTTTATTTCTTGCTTTTTGCATGTTGTTGCTCTTTACTGGCAGAGTCACGAGGTAGCATTCAGAGTACACAAGGTGTCTTCTAAACAGCTATGGAATGACCATCTCCTTTTGCAATAAATTTACTGGTTTGGGGGACTTAGGACATAAGATACAAGCAAAATTAAAATCAGATTATCCTATGAGAACATGTTGTTAGTTTCTGCTTCTTCCAAATAAACCTTTTATTTAGTTATTAGTGTCTAGATTTCAGTTCCTCATCTCCCTCCCCAGAGGAACAGTGGAATTCTGGACACCATTATTTGGCTTCATCTTGGAAAAGAATTTGTGATGTGGATTCTGGTTATTCTGCTGATGTAACTTCTCTTGTATCATTAACTTCTTTATACACACCAGTCTTCAAATGGAGATGATCACAAACAACATATAACCTAAACACCAGTCTGCTTTTCTGAAGAAACAACTCCACCTCAAAAGATGACTCTAGTTAGAGATTAAAGATCAAGAGTATGTTCTAGCTGTTAGCTTTTGGCAAAACTCTGTCAATACTAACCTCATTTTCCTTGTATAGGAGTTTAAATCATAGAATTATCAAATGGTTTAGGTTGAAAGGGACATTTAAAGACCATCTAGTCCAACCCCCCTGCCATGGGCAGGGACATCTTTCACATGATAGGGTTGCTCAAAGCCCCGTCCAACCTGACCTTGAACACTGACAATGATGGGGCATCCACAACTTCTCTGGGCAACCTGTTCCAGTGTCTCACCACCCTCATCATAAAAAATTTCTTCCTAATATCCAATCTAAATCTACCCTCTTTCAGTTTAAAACTGCTGCCCCCTGTCCTGTCACTACAGGCCTTGGCAAAAAGTATTTCTCCATCTTTCTTATAAGCCCCCTTTATATATTGAAAGGCCGCAATAAGGTCTCCTCTGAGCCTTCTCTTATCCAGGCTGAACAACCCCAACTCTCTCAGCCTTTCTTCATAGGAGAGGTGTTCCAGCCCCCTGATCATCCTTGTGGCCCTCCTCTGGACCCGCTCTAACAAGTCCATGTCTTTCTTGTGCTGGGACCCCAGAACTGGATGCAGTACTCCAGGTGGGGTCTCACGAGAGCAGAGTAGAGGGGCAGAATCACCTCCCTCGACCTGCTGGCCATGCTTCTTTTTATGTAACCCAGGATACAGCTGGCTTTCTGAGCTGCAAGTGTACATTGCCAGCTCATGTCCAATTTTTCATCCACCAATATCCCCAGGTCCTTCTCTGCAGCATTGCTCTCAGTGTAGTCTTTAACAGTCCATTGTATCGCTCGATTTTCCCGGAGGCTGGTGCATGACAGGGGATGTGATACACCCACTCAGTGCCGTGCTCTTTGGCCAAGGCGTCTATGAGGTTGTTCCGGAAATGAGTCCCATTGTCTGACTCAATTCTTTCTGGGGTGCCATGTCGCCATAAGACTTGCTTCTCAACGCCCAGGATAGTGTTCCGGGCGGTGGCATGGGGCACGGGATATGTTTCCAGCCAGCCGGTGGTTGCTTCCACCATTGTAAGCACATGGCGCTTGCCTTGGCGGGTTTGTGGGAGTGTGATATAGTCAATCTGCCAGGCCTCCCCATATTTCTATTTCAGCCATCGTCCTCCATACCAAAGAGGCTTTAACCGCTTGGCTTGTTTAATTGCAGCGCATGTTTCACATTCATGGATAACCTGTGCAATAGTGTCCATGGTCAGGTCCACCCCTCGATCACGAGCCCATCTATATGTTGCATCTCTTCCCTGATGGCCTGAGGTGTCATGGGCCCACCGAGCCATGAATAATTCACCCTTATGCTGCCAATCCAGACCGACCTGAGCCACTTCAATCTCAGCATCCTGATCCACCTGCTGGTTGTTTTGATGTTCTTCAGTGGCCTGACTTTTAGGTACATGAGCATCTACATGACATACTTTCACAACCAGGTTCTCTAGCTGGGCAGCAATATCTTGCCACAATGGGGCAGCCCAGATGGGTTTGCCTCTGCGTTGCCAGTTACTCTGCTTCCATTGCTGCAACCACCCCCACAGAGCATTTGCCACCATCCATGAGTCAGTATAGAGATAAAGTATTGGCCATTTTTCTCGTTCAGCAATGTCTAAAGCCACCTGGATGGCTTTCACCTCTGCAAACTGACTCGATTCACCTTCTCCTTCTGCAGTTTCTGCAACTTGTCCTATAGGACTCCATACAGCCGCCTTCCACCTCCGATGCTTTCCTACAATGCGACAGGACCCATCAGTGAACAGGGCATATTGCCTCTCATTTTCTGGCAGTTTATTATACAGTGGGGCCTCTTCAGCACGTGTTACCTCCTCCTCTGGCGATATTCCAAAATCTTTGCCTTCTGGCCAGTCCCTGATCACTTCCAGAATTCCTGGGCAACTAAGGTTTCCTATTCGACTTTGTTGTGTGATCAGTGCAACCCACTTACTCCACGTAGCATCAGTTGCATGATGTGTAGAAGGGACCTTCCCTTTGAACATCCAGCCCAGCACCGGCAGTCGGGGTGCTAAAAGAGGAGCTGTGTTTCAGTACCAACCACTTCTGAGGCAGCTCGAACTCCTTCATATGCTGCTAATATCTCCTTTTCAGTTGGAGTATAGCGGGCCTCAGATCCTCGATATCCCCGACTCCAAAACCCTAGGGGTCGACCTCGGGTCTCCCCTGGGGCTTTCTGCCAGAGGCTCCAGGTAGGGCCATTCTCCCCGGCTGCGGTGTAGAGCACATTTTTAACATCTGGTCCTGCCCTGACCGGCCCAAGGGCTACTGCATGAACTATCTCCCATTTAATCTGTTCAAAGGCTTGTTGTTGTTCAGGGCCCCATTTGAAATCGTTCTTCTTCCGGGTCACTTGATAGAGAGGGCTTGCAATCAGAATTGTAAACCACGACACGCACCTTTAAGAATAAGCGCACCAACTTTGAGAGCGAATACATCAACATTGTGACCAGTGACTATTGAACTAATATAGTGAATGTTTATAACAAATTTGTTCTAACACATTCCAGTCAGATTTGTCATTATCTCAACTCGTAGTGCCCCACGTTGGACGCTAAAAAGGTCTGTTGTGGTTTATCCCCAGCCGGCAACTAAGCACCACGCAGCTGCTCGCTCAGTCCCCCCACACACACTGGGATGGGGGAGAGAATCAGAAAAAAAAACCTCGTGGGCTGAGATAAAGACAGTTTAATAGGACAGAAAGGAAGGAAAAATAATGATAATGATAATAATAATAATATGACAATAGTAATACTAAAACAATTAAACTATACAAAGCAAGTGATGCACAATGCAATTGCTCACCACTTGCCGACCGATGCCCAATTAGTTCCCGAGCAGCGATCCGCCCCTCCTGGCCAACTCCCCCAGTTTATATACTGGGCATGATGTCATATGGTATGGAATAGCTCTTTGGCCAGTTTGGGTCAGCTGTCCTGGCTGTGTCCCCTCCCAGCTTCTTGTGCCCCTCCAGCCTTCTTGCTGGCTGGGCAGGAGAAGCTGAAAAATCCTTGACTTAGGATAAACACTACTTAGCAACAACTAAAACATCAGTGTGTTATCATCAACATTATTTTCCTACTAAATCCAAAACACAGCACTATACCAGCTACTAGGAAGAAAATTAACTCTATCCCAGCTGAAACCAGCACAAGAAAGACGTAGACCTGTTGGAGTGGGTCCAGAGGAGGGCCATGAAAATGGTCAGAGGGCTGGAACACCTCTCCTATGAGGAAAGGCTGAGAGAGTTGGGGTTGTTCAGCCTGGAGAAGAGAAGGCTCCGGGGGGACCTTATTGCAGCCTTTCAATACTTAAAGGGGGCTTATAAGAAAGATGGGGACAGACTTTTTAATAGGGCCTGTAGCGATAGGACAAGGGGTAACAATTTTAAACTAAAAGAGTGTAAATTCAGAGTAGATATAAAGAAGAAATTTTTTACGATGAGGGTGGTGAAACACTGGCACAGGTTGCCCAGAGTGGTTGTAGATGCCCCGTCCCTGGCAACATTCAAGGTCAGGTTGGACTGGGCTCTGAGCAATGTGATCTAGTTGAAGATGTCCCTGCTCATTGCAGGGGGGTTGGACTAGATGACCTTTAAAGGTCCCTTCCAACCCAAACTATTCTATCATTCTATGATTCTATGATTCTATGATTCTATGATATTAAATAGTATTGGTCCCAGTACGGACCCTTGAGGGAGACCACTCGTTACTGGGGGATAGTTTGGAGATACCACTTCAATCATTTTGTGTGCTTGAATATTCAACAAACAACTCCAGGAGCTTTATGCTGGGGATTTTCTGACATTTTTGTCATGTTTCCCATCACAATCCAGAGTTGTGTAATCTCTAAACACTCTTATCCATATTCCAATGTCACAATATTACCTAGATATGCAGGTTGGAGACCCACATCTGTGGTTTTAACTGAGTAAACATGAGCATAATGATGTTTCAGTGGCTGCAGCTTGATATAGACAAAATTCACACTAGAAAAGCTGTATACATGTGTAATGATGCAGGATGGTAGCCTCCTTCCATGGACAGATGGGATGGTATCTCCTATTTTAATGGTGTAATGGAGTTTAAAGCATGACTTTGTATATGGTGTGTACTCATTCAAACTCATGTTTCTAGAATAGACATTTTTTAGTGAAAGCCTCAGGCCTGTGCTGTGCAGGCTCTGGCTCTTTCAAGGCTTTGCCATCTAGAAATAAATTCTAATCACTGGACAGCCCCTGGGAAACATCTTGTTGTTATGGAAGTGTAGCTTGGCAGAGTGTATCTAGCTTGGGGAGGTCAGACAATTCAGACCCTTAAATCTTGTTGCGTTGATTACCTGCTTATTCTTTTGCTTCTGTCACAATTTTAGCAGTTGTTCCCCAAACAACTATAGTTGTACATTACTGTTTATATATTATTTTTAAACTTGACTCAGGGCTTTCAGAGAGTGATGATTCATAACCTGTTTTATCTTTAAAATCCTCTGATCTTCACACAGTTCTCCATGCAGCTGGAGGGGTTGCATTGGTGCTGAGAGAAAAGTTGCAGAGCTTGTCAGTGTAGCTTTCCATTCTTCCATGTGTTGACCAATGATTGGTTCACTGTTGTTGCTTTTTTTATTTTCATTTTTGGTTTTCTATTTGCTGCTTCATCTTTTAAACCTACAGGTTTCCACAGCATTCCCATCCACTTTTTCCATCAGATACAGATGCTGCTTCCAGTTTCATTGTAGCTTTTCCACATAGCTTCTCCTGAGACTGCACAGTCCTTTCCCTGGCCCAGGAAAGCTACTCAGGTATTTCCCTCTAATGACAAAGCAGGATGTACCCATAAGATAAATCTTGCCATGCTTTGTTCTTGTTTTTCCACCATATTTCAGCCCACTACAAAGCCTTCCTGATATTTATTTCAGAACATTTTAATCTTAACAGTCAGACTTCTGTAGTTCTGTTAGTTTGTGAAAAATCATGACCTCCTGGCAGATACGTCTGCTTTTCTCAGGAGTTCTTGAGCAAACTTTTATCCAAAACAGTTATCCTAACAATGAGTATGTGTGACCACATGCTAGAACTGCTGTTGGGAAGATGACTTGCCAAGTCCTTTATCAAAATGGTTTGGCTATCTAGCGCTCAAAAAGGCTAAGAAGGCCTGGTGAATTCACTGTTGGGGCTGCTGGCTACCAGTTTGTTGAAGTGATTAAGAAGCTTCTATTGAAGTAGTCTGAAATGTATGTGCTGGGAGACATTCCGTGGCTTTCCTGTTGTGCGATTTGGTATACTACTTATATAGAACTTGCTTAGCATTAGTAGCTAAATTTGCTGAAGCCTTAGGCCGCAAGCTGTGAACTTTCACCTAGATATGTTGAACTTTTACCTAGTCAAGTAAAAGAAGGCCCCAGAGCTGGTTCAAGCCAGAAGATAAGGAAGCTACATTCATTAACAGAAGCTGCAGCCTTAGAGATAAGAAAAGAAATGGCCCACCTAGAGACAATGAAAGGACCCAATGAAGAACAGGAAGACCCCAGACCCTAATATTACTACTGGTCCAAACTGTCGCATGAGGGGTGGGGAATTTAGATTGTAAGGGTATAATTGCCCAGGGATTTCTTTGTTCGAGGTCCCTCTTCGGGGGCACCCAGCTCGAGCTGTAGCGCTATTAATAAAAAGGACTTTATAGAGGAATCTCTTTTTGGCTTATTGATTCAGTGGAAACCTAGAGTCAAACCCTGTTATGGTGGCTGGCATGCGTAATTTCCACAACAGTGTCTAACAAAATCTCTTCAGATAACTTATCTGTAAGGCTCTCTCTTCCTATCCATTCCAAGTCATAGTGTTGGTAGATGCTTATTTCAAAGCTACTGAAATTCACTCAAAAGTTTTGAGCTAACCTCCTTGCACTGTACAAATTAAGGCAAAAATATGGTGCCTGATCTTTTTTCAGTTTCTTAAATACTTGGGTTTCTTCCTCTCCTTAATCAAATTTCCTAGGTCTTCAAGGAATAGGTTTGGGTCAGTCTATCTGATGATTATTATTTATATATACTTCATATATATATGTATATATATACACACTTCTATATAATCGATACTAATATGCTCTATATAATCTATGATTATTATTAGTTCTTTCACTTTTGAGAAGGACCTATAACTTCACCTTAACATGGAGTGATTTTGTCCACTTGTTTTGGAAGTATGTTTTAGCTAAAATATTCTGTCTCTTGCTTTGGATCAGGACAGGAAGGAATGTGAATTTGGAACAGGACAGCACAGTGGTAACCCTGAAAGGAAGTTTGCTTCATAAGCTTAAATGTTCCAGGTTTTGTCTCTCTTAAATTTAAGAGTACCCACTGGAAAAGAAGAAAGAGGAGGTGGGCTAGAGCAATACCTATGTTAATGGAGAAGCTTTTTTTTGTGTGAAAACATAAATTACAGGTGTCACAATTAAGAGTATGGCCATTCTCAGCTCCTGTTTTTAATGGGTATAATGCAAGCAGCCATAGTTTCAAACTTTTGACTTTGCAGCTCTAATATTTTTTTAACACAGAGTTTTGAGATGGTTCTGTGAAAAGTATCTTGCAAAATATATAATTATGAGAAAGAAATGAACCCTTGCCTCTGGCACATTGGTTAGACATTCAGTCCAGTGAATTCCTAGGAGAAAGATGAAGTACTAGTAATTGGGTGGTTGTTTCGGGTGGTTTTTTTTTCTTCTTTCCTCTTGTCAAACGTTCCCAAGCACTTAATGTTTTGAGCCTGGCTAGATCTCAACCTGAGTTTGGGAGATTTTTGGCAATGGTAAACCCAAACTGGTCAGATGAAAGTCTGTCTGAAGAAATGTTGGGCAGGAGACAGGAGAGTATGCTAAACGTAAAGTATTAAAGTTACTTTTTGCTTTAAAGTTTAGCAGAAGGTTGTAGAAATTTGAAAACTATGCAGGGGGCTGTTCCCTAGTGTACTGGGTCTGGCTGTGATGGAGGATATGTCCACCCAAGTAACCATCACGCGTGCTGAGGCTCTGCTTTCCAGGAAACGGCTAAACATCTGCCTGCCAATGGGAAGTAGTGAATAAATTCCTCTTTTTGCTTTGCTTGCGCATGCACCTTTGCTTCTCTTGTTTAACTGTCTTTATCTTGACCCACAAGTGTTCAGCTTTTGCTCTTCTGATTCTCTCCCCCATGCTGCTGGGGCAAGGGGGAAGTAAGTGAGCAGCTGTGTGGTGCTTAGCTTCTGGCTGGGGTCAACCCACCACACCTAGTTCTGATGAATGAGGTAAAAATATATTTGATGAAGGTGATTTGTTCAGGTTTTAAAACCAGATTTGGCTCATGTTCACAAAATCCTTAACAATGAGAGAGGTCTTTAAAAAAAAGAACCACTTTAATCCTTCTCTGGAAACATGCAAACATAAATCACTAGTTCATTACCTGCATAGAGTTAAACTTCAAGAGCATGCAAAGCTGTATTGGGTCTGGCTGAGATGGAGTTAATTTTCCCCATAGCAGCCCTCATAGTGCTGTGCTCTGTATTGTGTCCTGGTTTTGGCTAGGATAGAGTTAATTTTCTTCCTAGTAGCTGGTATAGTGCTGTGTTTTGGATTTAGTAGGAAAATAATGTTGATGATAACACACTGATGTTTTCAGTTGTTGCTAAGCAGTGTTTATCCTAAGTCAAGGATTATTCAGCTTCTCCTGCCCAGCCAGCAAGAAGGCTGGAGGGGCACAAGAAGCTGGGAGGGGACACAGCCAGGACAGCTGACCCAAACTGGCCAAAGGGCTATTCCATACCATATGACATCATGCCCAGTATATAAACTGGGGGAGCTGGCTGGGAGGGGCGGATCGTGGCTCGGGAACTAACTGGGCATCGTTCAGCAAGTGGTGAGCAATTGCATTGTGCATCACTTGCTTTGTATAGTCTAATTCTTTTAGTATTATTATTGTCATATTATTATTATCATTATCATTGTTTTTCATTCCTTTCTGTCCTATTAAACTGTCTTTATCTCAGCCCACGAGGTTTTTTTTTCTGATTCTCTCCCCCATCCCAGTGTGTGTGGGGGGACTGAGCGAGCGGCTGCGTGGTGCTTAGTTGCCGGCTGGGGTTAAACCATGACATATTGGTAGCTAGAAAGGTGTTGATAACACACCAGGGTTTTGGCTACTGCTGAGCAGTGCTCCCACAGCATCAAGGCTGTCTCTCCAACATTGCCCCCCCTCACCAGTAGGCTGGGGGTGGGCAAGATCTTGGGAGGGGACAGATCCAGGACAGCTGACCCAAACTGACCAAAGGGATATTCCATACCACATGACATCTGCTCAGCAATAAAAGCTAGGAGGAGGAGGAAGGGGGGGCATTCGTTATTTATGTTTCTCTTCCGGAGCAACCACTACGCGTACTGAAGCCCTGCTTCCCGGGAAGTGGCCGAACATCGCCTGCTGATGGGAAGTAGGGAATAAAATCTTTTGTTTTCCTTTGCTTTCGTGCATGACCTTTCCTTTTGCTTTATTAAACTGCCCTTATCTTGACCCACGAGCCTTTTGTTTTATTTTCTCTCCCCTGTCCAGTTGAGGAGGGGGAGTGATAGAGCGGCTTTGGTGGGCACCTGGCATCCAGCCAGGGTCAACCCACCACAGTCCTTTTTGGCACCTAACGTGGGGCTCGACAACAGCAGCTTTGTATTAAGCGTGCTATAGCTACAGTAGTTATTAAGTGGCAAGCTCCTGTGCGGGTCACGGAATTTGTTGACTGCACTGCTTATCTCTTTATTTTGCTGAGCTTGGGAACATGTTAATAGAAATAATGGCTATGATGTGCTTTGCCCTGGCATTGATGGCCTTGCTGTGCTGGGGGAAGCTATCTTGTGGAGAAGACAAGGGAATACATCTCCCTCTCCCTACCCGGGATTGATGTGGGTGGTTTTATTATGCAAGCTCCCGAGGTCCTTGTTCACCCTTATGTGAGCTGTTTAATACTACTGATTAATACTGTTGGCATATTATGGGTTTTGTGGAATCTGGTCTTGTCCTGGTGTAAGAGAAGACAACTTTTGGGTGAGGCAATACTGAAATGTGCCCTGAGGCAGCCGGTCCCTGGGTGGCAGGGTGTGTGGAAGGTTTTGGGCAGATTCCTAGGATGGTTATCACCTCCCATAGCCTGGGACTTTACACCTGAACAGGCAAGCAACCCTGGCAAACTGACGCGCCACCTGATAGAAGGGTGCCTTGCCTACCCCAATGAAAACCAGCAGCTTCTAGCACTGTACTGGGGCCTGGCCTGTGCCTATCGAGCCACAGTTCAGTACTCTCAGAGGATTACAGTTGAGGCAGGGACCCAAACTGCATCTGAGAACACCATGGTTGAGATAGGCACCCAAACAACACCAACAACTACAGTAATTGCCCCAGTAGTGAAAAAGAAACAGTGGACAAGGAGAACAATGGGTCCATACCCTCGATTAGTAAGGGAGGAGGAAGAAGAGGAAAGGTTTGCTCAAGAAGCCAGTCCTTTGACAAAGAAATGGGAGGAAGGAATGAGAGAACTTAGACAGGAAGCAGAAACTACCTGGTCCCTGACCTCATCAGAGCTTCGAGTCATGCAGAAAGATTACAGCTGCCAGCCAGGTGAGCGGATTGCTGCCTGGCTGCTCCGATGCTGGGATAGCGGGGCCGACAGTCAGCAATTGGAAGGTAAGGAAGCCCAACAGTTGGGATCTCTTGCTAGAAACCGGGGGATTGAGAGAGGAATTGGAAAAGAGGCAGCAATTTGCAGTCTCTGGAGACGACTCCTCTCAAGTGTGAGGGCAAGATATCCATTCAAGGAAGATCTTGTGAACTCCCTAGGAAAGTGGACTACTGCAGATGAAGGCATCCAGTACCTGAGAGAATTAGCGGTGCTGGAAGTCATCTACAGTGATCTAGACGATG
This sequence comes from Gymnogyps californianus, assembly GCF_018139145.2. Classification (NCBI taxonomy): domain Eukaryota; kingdom Metazoa; phylum Chordata; class Aves; order Accipitriformes; family Cathartidae; genus Gymnogyps; species Gymnogyps californianus. The sequence continues at coordinate 14,075 of NW_026114155.1, read as the reverse complement.
ATGAGGTCTCCAAAGATCCAGAGGATGTCCTGTGCACACGGGCCATGTGGAGGAAGGTGATTCAAAGTGCCCCAGCATCATATTCTAACAGCTTGGCAGCGATGTATTGCCCAGATATGGATACACCAACTGTGGAGAAAGTGTCTTCTTGGCTCCAAAACTTTGAAGAAAATCTCTGTACCTCCTCATCCCTACAGAACAGCACCTTGGCTGTCAGGGGCGCCCCAAGAAGTCAGTCCCCTCCTGCCCCGGTCAGAGGGAAAGGGAGCCCCAGGAGCATGCCACGTGGCGCACTCTGGTTCTTCCTGTGTGACCAGGGGGAGGAGGTGAACCCACCTTTAAGCTGGAAGCCCGTGTACATGAACTGAGAGGGAAGACTGCTGTTAAGAAGGGGCCACCCAAGAAGGCTGTCAGCGTAGTTGCTGTAGAGACACAAGAAGGCAATTGGCGATCTCCCAGACACAGAACAAGGACTGAGATCACCTCCCTTGATTCTGGTGAGGGGACTTCTGGTCTGGCACTGCAAGGGTCAGACAGTGAATACTCTGACCAGGAACAGGAATAGAGGGTCCCTGCCTTTGGCCAGGAGGAGGAAAGGGATGACCTGGACTGTGTGGATCCGATGGCCTGGCACATCAGACCCACAGAAGGCTTTGGTAGACACTGGTGCACAGTGTACACTGGTGCCATCAGGGTATAGGGGCACAGAACCCATCTGGATCTCTGGAGTGACAGGGGGATGCCAAGAATTGTCTGTATTGGAGGCTGAGGTGAGCTTAACAGGGGACAAGTGGGAAAAGCACCCCATTGTGACCGGCCCAGAGGCCCCTTGTATCCTTGGCATAGACTACCTCAGGAGAGGGTACTTCAAGGACCCAAAGGGGTACCGATGGGTTTTTGGTGTAGCCACTGTGAACACAGAGAAGATCAAACAGCTATCTACCCTGCCTGGCCTCTCGGAAGATCCCTTCATTGTGGGATTGCTGCGAGTTGAAGAACAGCAGGTGCCAATTGCTACCAGGATGGTGCACCGGCGGCAATATCGCACAAACCGAGACTCCCCGACACCCATCCATGAGCTGATTCATCAACTGGAGAGCCAGGGAGTCATCAGCAAGACTCACTCACCTTTCAATAGTCCCATATGGCCAGTGCAAAAGTCTGACGGAGGGTGGAGGTTAACAGTAGACTATCGTGGCCTGAACGAAGTGACACCACCACTGAGTGCTGCTGTACCAGCAGCCACATGTGCAGGCCACAGTTTGCTTTCACGTGGAGGGGTGTCCAATACACCTGGAATCGACTGCCCCAGGGGTGGAAGCACAGCCCCACCATTTGCCATGGACTAATCCAAACTGCACTGGAACAGGGTGATGCCCCTGAACATCTACAATACATCGATGACATCATCGTGTGGGGCAACAAGGCAGAAGAAGTGTTTGAGAAGGGAAAGAGAGTAATTCAGATTCTTCTGAAAGCTGGTTTCACCATAAAGAAAAGCAAGGTCAAGGGACCTGCACAGGAGATTCAGTTCTTGGGAGTAAAATGGCAGGATGGACGCCGTCATGTGCCTATGGATGTAGTCAACAAGATAGCAACTATGTCTCCACCAGCTAACAAGAAGGAAACACAAGCTTTCCTAGGCCTTGTGGGGTTCTGGAGAATGCATATTCCAGGTTATAGTCAGCTTGTGAGCCCTCTCTATCGAGTAACCTGAAAGAAGAACTATTTTGAGTGGGGCCTTGAGCAACAGCAAGCCTTTGAGCATATCAAACAGGAAATAGCTCGTGCGGTAGCTCTTGGGCCTGTCCGGACAGGACCAGCTGTGCAAAATGTGCTCTACACTGCAGCTGGGGAGCATGGTCTCACCTGGAGCCTCTGGCAGAAAACACCAGGAGAAACCCAAGGTCGACCATTAGGGTTTTGGAGCCAGGGGTATCGAGGATCAGAAGCCCACTACACCCCAACTGAAAAAAGAGATACTAGCAGCATATGAGGGGGTTTGAGCCACTTCAGAAGTTGTTGGTACAGAAGCATATCTCCTCTTGGCACCACTATGGCCCGTGCAACACTGGATGTTCAAAGGAAACATCCCCTCTACACACCACGCAACCAGCGCTACATGGAGTAAGTGGGTAGCGTTGATCATGCAATGGACTTGACTGGGGAAACCCAACCACCCAGGAATCCTGGAAGAGATCATGGACTGGCCAGAAGGCAGAGATTTTGGAGCATTGCCTGAGGAGGTGGCTCGTGCCCAAGAGGCACCACCATATAATGAGTTATCAGAAGATGAAAGGCGTTATGGTCTGTTTACTGATGGATCCTGTTGTGTGGTAGGAAACCATCGGAAATGGAAAGCTGCTGTGTGGAGTCCCACATGACAAGTCGTTGAGGCCACTGAAGGAGAAGGTAAGTCAAGTCAGTTTGCGGAAGTGAAAGCCATCCAGCTAGCCCTAGAGATTGCTGAACGAGAAAAGTGGCCAGTACTCTCTCTACTGACTCCTGGAGGGTGGCTAATGCCCTAGGGGGTGGCTACAGCAGTGGAAGAAGACCAATTGGCAGCGCAGGGGTAAACCCATCTGGGCTGCTGCATTGTGGCAGGACATCGCTGCCCGGGTAGAAAACATGGCTCTAAAGGTACATCATGTAGATGCTCACATGCCCAAAAGCCGCGCCACTGAAGAACATTGAAACAATGAAAACAGGTAGACAAGGCTGCCAAAATTGAAGTATATCTCAGGTGGACCTGGACTGGGAGTGTAAGGGTGAGCTATTTGTAGCTCGATGGGCCCACGAAACATCGGGACATCTAGGGAGACATGCAACATACAGATGGGCTCGTGATCGAGGGGTGGACCTGACCATGGAGGCCATCACACAGGTCACCCATGAATGTGAAACATGTGCCGCAATCAAGCGAGCCACATGAGTAAAGTCTCCCTGGAACAGAGGGCGGTGGCTGGGTTTTCGATATGGCGAGGCCTGGCAAATTGACTACATTGGACCACTGCCACGAACACGCCAAGGCAAGCACTACATACTCACCATGGTGGAAGCAACTACTGGCTGGCTAGAAACATACCCTGTAAACCATGCCACTGCCCGAAACACCATCTTAGGCCTTGAAAGGCAAATTTTGTGGTGACATGGTACCCCAGAAAGAATTGAATCAGACAATGGGACTCATTTCCGGAATAACCTCCTAAACTCCTGGGCAAAGAAACATGGCATTGAGTGGGTGTATCACATCCCCTATCACCCACAAGCCTCTGGAAAGACTGAGAGATATAATGGACTGTTAAAGACTATATGTTGAGAGTGCTGGGCAATGGGGCATGGAAGCACTGGGATACAAATTTAGCAGAAGCCACTTGGCTGGTTAACCCCAGAGGATCTGCTAACCATCCTGGTCCTGCCCAAACAAAACCCCTCCATACTGTGGGAGGAGATAAGGCCCCTGTAGTGCACATAGGGAAGTGGCTGGGGAAGGCGGTATGGATTGCTCCTCCCATGGGAAAAGGCAAACCCATTCGTGGGATTGTCTTTGCTCAAGGACCTGGGTGTACTTGGTGGGTAATGCGGAAGGATGGGGAGACCCGGTGTGTGCCTCAAGGAGATTTAACCTTGGGGGAAAAATAATCTGTGATGTGAGTTGTATGTTGTAGGAAGTAATGCAGCAGGAATTATGTTTTCTAATTTAATGAACCACAATTCTGCTCTGTTACACCAATACAGTGCCCTAAAGTTGTTTGTTTTCCTGGTGGGTAACATTTGTTTGTCAGCTTTCCATATTGTGCAGTAATGATTTGCTAAACTCAAACATAAAACATGTTGAGAACTCTAACATCATGATCATAATCTAAGTTTAGAGACCTGCAAGATATATGTGCATGAATGTTTTTACTTGCTAGCTTCACTTGATGCCCCTGCTCTTTTTGCTGTATGGACAGTGAGCAATCTAGCCTGCTAAATTATTTTCAAACCCTCATGATTTTCTGGCTGATTAGGTAAAATTCAAAAGAGCTTCAAAGTTGGTTTTGTAATGGGAAGCAACAGTTACATGGTGTAGATATTGGTGGCTGTTTAGAAAACTATTTTTTTCAGTGACTTTAGGTTTGGGGTGTTCAGATCAACAAACATGGTAACATTTTTTCTGGAGTTCTTTGCGACATGGTATGAACTGCAAATGCTTATGAAGTGCATCATTCACTGTTTGCAGGCCTGTTAGGTAACTGGCAAGGGGATTAACTTGACTTGAAAGATGAACCCAACTCTACTCTTGACAAAATATTGTTAGAACACCAAGTAACTAGTAATATTGAAGCAGTACACTTGATGCTAAAAAAGCAGTAATAAATTCATTTTGTTTGCTGCAGGGGAGGGGAAGGCAGGTAAATTTATTGGGCCTGGTTTGAGGGGTTTTGTTTGGGGTTTTTTTTCCCCTTCACAGCAACCTAATTCAAGAATATGTCAGCTGCAAACAAGAACAGAATTTGGACTGGTATTTAATAATCTGTGACTGCTAAGTAAGATCAGTAATCAGTTGCCAGATTGAGTCGATGTGTATTGGAAAATCTGCAATGAAAAAGGTACTATAAAATTCACTGGCATGTTTTCTGCTCTGACTTATAGAGATGAAACCCTTCTCCATTGTAATAAAGATGCAGATAAATTATTTCTTGTGTTTAAATTCAAATCCCCATCTCCGTGCATAATTCATGTCATAGGTGTTCAAAAGTCGGTGGAACAGGAATAAAACTGAGTGGAAAAGGCATTTTATTCGTTGCTATAAAAACTTGCTCATAGAGTTGATTTGATGGGCAGTAGCATAAAGAAAATATTCTATTTCCAGAGAATCATTTATTTAAAAAGACACAATAACCTTAGTCATCTCCTCAGCAGAACAATATCTTTTTGATCATTTTGAATCTTCAGCTTGCCTAGTTAAAAGACAATAGCCCATATTACTGTAAAGTAATTGCAGCTGGTTTGATCTATACTAGTCTATTTTTATCGGTCTTGCAACATTTATATATTAAAAATAAATAAAACAAAACATTTTGGACCTCTTCACATTCTCTCTCTATGTGACTTTAGATAAGATGAAACACCTTTTGTGATGGAAGTAATCATACTAGATATATTACCCTTGCAGATGACAGTCTAAATTGGAGCAGGTGAAATTTATTTTGTAAATAAATTGCCCAACAAATCTTGATTTCTTTCTCGTGCCAGTCCATATTTTGTAAACTGGTTATAGTTGCTATTTTTGAATGAATACAATAAATATTTACCAGATAGTCTGTTTAAATAGTTTGCCATGGTGCTTCTTATGAACCATGTGCTTTAACTGTACTGAATACCTAAAAATACCATTTTATTGTGGTTTTTTTCCCCTAGTCACAGCTTGCATGAACTTATGAAACAGAATAACAATGAATAGCAAGAGTTGTTATTCATACACAAAGGCATGTGGCTATCAGAGGAACATATTTCACCCTGAAGTCATGTATATTATAGGTTTTTTTATACAAATATTCACATCCTTACAACAGTGAATTGGCAGAGTTGAGAAACTCCAGAATTTCTATCCCATGATAAATTTCAATATTTCAACATTTGTTTTTATTTAGAATTAGGATGAGTAGTTGAAGTACTGGCATGGTATGGACAGTTTCACAGCACGGAGTTTTTCAACAATTGAACTAAACTTTACAAACACTTTGACATGTTACATTTTGTGTTGATTAAAGGCATTTTTGAATCAAAACAATCAGATTTCAAGAACAAGCTATGTTTATCTGTTGTGCCATGGTGCTTTATGAGAGTTTTGATGCAGGTGCCTCTTTTTCCTGTTTTCCCTTTCTGTCTGTAGTCCCTGCTTGGACTGTATTTTTACATGTACCAAACATGGTGCAGCTTGCACATGATGTATTCTCCTACTGGAACAGAGGGAGGCTTCAGAAGTTGCATTTATCCACTGAAAAATGACTCCAGTTAGAGAAGGCTGAGAATTTTATAATAAGGATGATAAACATTATTGAATGGGATCAAATTTGCCTTTCTCACAGCTGCTGTTATGGTAGCTTATAGCTGTCTAGTCGTTTGTTGTCCAAACTGGGTGTTTTCCATTTTCTTTCCTTTGCAATTGATGAGACTCCTATTTTATAGCAAAGTTCCTGCTATTTTTCTGTAATACATGACCTTGCATTTAATACAGCTAAATTTTATCCCATTTCTGTTGCTTCTGTTCTCCACTAGTACAGTTCTTCTTTTCTGTTGCAGTCCTCTCCTGTACCACTAATGCTTCCCACCTTTGTCATCAGTAAATTTAATTAGCACACTCCTAAATTTTTGCCAAAGTTATTAATGAAAATATTAAATAGGGTGTCTAACAAACCGAAGAGACACTGTCAAACACACGTCAGAACAAACTAGAAACACTGAAGTAAAGAAGAGCAGTGTGTTTCTGGCAAGCTTTTGTAGGTTAGACTACATAGGCAAATTTCCTTGAGAGGAAGGAAACCACCTCTAAAAGCAAATGTTTTATAAAAGTTTTCCCATCTATACTGTTATCTCACTTAAATTCAAACTGTAAAATTCTTACATCGCCCATACCAAGGATGAATATGTTCTTTTTTTCTTTTGGGGATTCCTTTCTCTAAAGGCTCAGGATGTCTGGGACTATTCCCACCTCTCTCCCCCACACATCTTGTGCTTTCTTTAGAAAACAGTCTCTGGTGTAAGCTCTCTTGGCTCTGGCCATTGGGCCCAAGGGATGCACACCTTTCCTTCAAAGGGCTTTCTCTGTGTCCAATCAGATGGAGGACTCTGAAGATATGTTGAGCTCCAAGGGGAGCGCATTTCAGCCTCTCAGGGACTGTCTGTGCTTCCCCACACCTGAGATATTTCAGACATCAGAAATTTCTGAAGCACTGACAGCACTCCCACTGCTGCTTCCCTCAGTACTTCCTTTCTCTCCTAGTACAGAGGTGCTCAGAAGAGATGTTTGGGATTAAATTAACTCCTTTCATGTCTGCGTTTTGCTGACTCCTCATCTCTTCTGTTCAGACTGTCAAATTTCTGTCCACTCCAGCAGTCCATAATTGATAGTGAATGTCTAGTAGTAGCTTCAAGTTACTTGACCATTTCTCATCTTTCTCCAGCCAAACTCTCCTTTTGTGTCTCTTCTTAGGGTCTCCCTTTTAATATCGTGTTCTAGAAGAAAACTCCTCCTTTCTTAGTGTCCAGGAAATATTTCTAGGGTTATTAAGATTGAGGGGAAAAGAGAGTTGCAAGGAGCTCACTCCCTCTCATGCAGCAGCATGCAAATGGATAATTCAAACAAAGAGTTATTCATGTAAATGAATTGTATTGATCTAAAAAATGTGGACATATCTGCTAGCCACAGGCAAAATCATCTTCTGGTCTTCAGTGTTTGAGCATATGTAAACAGACAGTAAGAATTATAAATGTGTATATGCACAAAGTGTTTATACCACATCCCCAGTCCCCCCACTCTCAAAGAGCCGTTACATATAAGTAATTTTATTGTATGTTCATTGCACCCCAGCTGCAATGTTAAAATTCTGTGGAGATGAACAGTGCAGAGAAAAGCCACTGTAGGAATATTACTTCTTCCTCACTTGAAGTTTTCCAAAGAAATTGCAGAAGTCTCTTATCCCTGATTTTGCCTTTTCTGCAACACTGAATTTTGTTAGAACTTTCTGTTACCGGGAAACAATGCATTTTAATCTGATCCCTCAGTCATTCAGAAATGAACATTTTTATTCACTCCAAAAGAAGAGTTACTCATGTAAAATGAATTGGCCTCAAAAATTTGAAGAGGAGACTGGGAAACAAAGCAAGCATTACATAATTCAAAAAGTTTGTTTATTGTGTAGTGTTAGATTTTGTGGAGGGCTCTATCTTGAATTGGCACTTGTGTCAGGATTTGCCTTGCAATGTAATTAAAATGAGATAATGGTATACCATCCTGGCAATGGTTTGAATTCAAACTTCAATACAAAATAAATTTTTATAATGTACCTTTCTTCCATATGACTGTTGTGTCAGATCCTCTATCAAAGCTGTTTAAACTAAACTTGAAGTCTAAAGTGAAATGTGAAAATTATAAATCACCAAGCAGACTTTCCCATCTGGGATTCATAGGACTGAACTCGGACAAGATTGGGATGGCTAATATGATTGCTTTTCATTGATTTCCTCTACTCCAAGTATTATGACCTGAATATACCACTGGAATCATTATTATTTTCTGAAATTTAAGTCTAAAAAGGTACGGATAGGGAAGTACTCTTTCATTCCCAGAAAGAGTGCTCTTCAGGCTAGATTATCATTATGATCATCAGGAAACAAAGCTGATTTATTTTAAATGACAAAAGGGAACCTTTTTTAATAAAGCACTTTTTTTGTTTTTTGTTTCTATTTAAGAAATCTTGCCCACAATGGCATGAACAAAGTTTGGGTCATAGCAAAAATAATATAAAATTCACTTTCCTAAATTTGATTAGTTCAGCTTCTCTGAAAACTGGCTTCAGCATGTTCTTTCCCTCCCTCACCATCAGTCAGTGAAATAAAACCATAGAATGACAGAGTTGTCGAGGTTGGAAGGGATCTCTTGAGATCATCTAGTCCAATCCCCCTGCTCAAGCCAGGTCACCTAGAGAAGACTGCCCAGGACTGCGTCCAGTCAGATTTTGAATATCTCCTCAGATGGAGACTCTACAACCTCTCTGGGCAACCTGCTCCACTGCTTGACCACTCTCACAGTAATAAAGTGTTTCCTGTGTTCAGATGGAATCTCATGCATTTTAATTTGTGCCCATTGTCTCTTCTCCTGTCACTGGGCACTATTGAGAAGAGTCTGGTTCCCCCTTCTTCATTCCCTCCCATCAGCTATTTATACACAGTGATAAGATCCTCCCTGAGCCTTCTCTTCTCCAGGCTGAACAGTCCCAGTTCTCAGCCTTTCCTCATAGGAGAGATGCTCCAGTCCCTTAATCATCTCTGTTGCCCTGCACTGGACTTGCTCCAGTACGTCCATGTCTCTCTTGTACTGGGGAGCCCAGAACTGGACACAGGACTCCAGGTGTGTCTTCACAAGTGCTGAGTAGAGGGGAAGGCTCACCTCCCTCCACCAGCTGGCAACATTCCTCCTAATGCAGCCCAGGAAACCATCAGCCTTCTTTGCTGCAAGGGCACATTGCTGGCTCATGTTCAACCTGGTGTCCACCAGGACCCCCAGGTCCTTTTCTGCCAAGCTGCTTTCCAGCTGGGTGACCCCCAGCATGTACTGGTGCCTGGGGTTGTTCCTCCCCAGGTGTAGGACTTGGCACTTCCCCTTGTTGAACTGCATGAGGTTCCTGTCAGCCCATTTCTCCAGCTGTCAAGGTCCCTCTGAATGACAGCACACCCATCTGGTGTATCAGCCACTTCTCCCAGTTTTTTATCATCTGTAAACTTCTTGAGGGGCCTGAAAAGCCTGAAAGATTTCTTGACTTCATTGAAATGGTTGTCTGGGTAGGCACAGTGGTTTTAGTAAGAAGCAGATACTTGAATGGAATCAGAGTACTTAGGAAACAGACTTTTCTTTCTCATCTCCCTGTTACTCTACAGTACTCTACATTGCTTACCACTTCACCAAATAAGGATTTTATTCCATCATCTGCATGTTAAAATGATGAACATTCTTTCTGTGCTTTGATTCTATCATTCTTTTCCTCCTATTTAGCAAATTTTCTTGTAGAAGTGATGGTTATTTCTGCTACACAATGCTGTGCAAATTGTTTGGGAAGTCGGAATACAGGATTCTGAAAACTCTATTCAGAGAGCTGGCATGTACCCTTTGATGTTTAGAAGTGCAAATGTAGCCTACAAGTGAAGGTGTGAGTGTAACACAACAGGGCTAGCAATGATAATTATAGGGGAAGACAAAATGGGTAAAAATAGCTGTGAAGCTCCCATTGTTTTGCCATTGGCAAAGGGAAGGCACAGAGTTACCGATTTCCTGGAGCCTCTGAACAGCTACATGGATAGTTTCCTTTCATTAAAGTCCATCCTGTTAAATTGCCATCGCAGTAGCTACCTTCTCAAGTGTAGTGGGTGTATGTGGCAAGCTTTTGGTAGTGCGGGGGGGGGGGGGGGGGGAGCTGCAGGGGTGACCTCTGTGAGAAGAGGTCAGGGACTGCCCTGTGCTGGACACAGCCAGTTCCAGCTGTCTCAGCAACAGCTCCACTGCAGGCCAAAGCTGAGACAATCAACAAAGTTGGTGGCACCTCTGTGAAAACATATTTAAGAAAGAGCAGAAAACGCCACACAGGCAGAGGAGGAGGGAACAAAAAGAGTGAGAAACAGCAGTGTAAATGCCAAGGTCAGAGAAGGAGGAGGAGGTGCTCCATGGCGGAGTAGAAATTCCCTGCAGCCAGAGCAAAGGAAAAGTGTGAGAAGAAGCAGCACAGAAAAACTGCTATGTACTGACCGTAACACCTCCCTCCTTCTTCATGCACACCACTCCTTGCTGAAGGGACTGAGTGTAGCCTGTGGTGATAACAAGGGGGGAGGAGAGGAGTCTGGAGTGAAGGAGTGAAGTTGAGACTGGGAAAGGGGAAGGAAAGATGTTTTCCCTATGTGTTTTAATGTTTGTTTTTTGCTTCCCAATACCTAAATCAGTAATTAAATATATATATTAATTAGCAATAAATAAATTTTCCCAAGTCGAGTCTGTTGTGCCTGTGGCTGTAATTGTAAGTGATGTCCCTGCTGACATCTTGACTCATGAGCTTTCTTGCTCCTGTTCTTCCTATTGTCTCCCCCTGTCCCACTGAGGGGACAGTGAGTGAGTGGCTGGGTGGGAGTTTGGCTGCTGGCCAGGGCCAGCCCACAACATCAAGCTAAATTAAAGCTCTCATCAATGTGCCCGTTCATACCATAGTCACAACTTAGAGATGCAAAGATGCATGTATGAGGCCACACTAGAAATTTTTTTGCAGTATGAAAATAGGATTTGCATGTCTGTTTTAGTTTTCTTTATGGTAACAGTGGTGGTTTTGAAGTGAAAAAAATATACGTCATTTAGATAGAACCAACTGAAATCAGATCTTCAGCCTATCTTTAGTACTGACCATTCATTGAAGCTTTTGGATGTAAAGTAAGTCAAAGGAAAAGATGGTTAGTGAAGATCCTAAAAGAAGGCATCCATTTGTTTAAAAAAGCATATGCCAGTCTGTCTTCAAGGTCTAAGAATGGGATAGAAGTTAGGAGATCCCAACTTTTATCTGGCTAATTATCTAGCACCTTTAGAAGGCACTTACCTAACTAGCTGTGTAGACCCCTGTTCTGGTCAGGAGAGAGAGAGAAGCAAATAGTAATTCATCCTGCCTGCATTGGACACCTGTTGTACAAATAGATGGAACACCTTCTGAAAGCACCTCCTTTAACTGTGGACGATGCTTTGACAGCAGGATTAAACTAAAAACTTTTGCACATCTAAAGTTAAAAGAAATTAATTAAACCATAAAATGTTTAAAGAAACTGTGCATCACTATGTTGCATGCTGCCTCCTGTTGGATGAGTTCTGTTTGCCTGGCTAGAGCAGATAGATGTATGAATGCAGTTTTATGTATCTATTTCCAAGAATATCAATAAAGCAAAGCAGACCAACTCATCTGGCTTATTATTTCAGCTTGAGTAATATCATAGATTATGCTTAATAGGATAAACAACCTAAATAAACTATTAGAGTTGAAAATGAAGCATTAGCATCAAATTATTGAATAATAGAGCATAACGGTCTGGATGTAGATTGTGTGGATTATCTTGTCACCAAACTGATGGAATTCTGTTTATAGAATGATGTTATATCATTTAAAACTGACTAGAGGAGTCTTTTAGTGGATCTGTTTTTAATGAGCTTTTTTGTTTTCTATTTTTAATTAAATACAATACAATTTATTTTATTTTATTTTTTTATGTAGATCAAAAAATTGTCAGTGGGAAGCCTGCTCCAATAAAGCACTTAAGTGTGGGCTTGAAGCTGAACATCTGAGTAATCCAGGTGATTACATTTCTGACAAAGTTTCTTAGGAACAGCTTCTGAAACTCAAATTAGGAAACATACAAATACTGATGCATTAGGTAGATTAATGTGACAATAGAGAGTTCGTAGCCACTATTTTTCTTATGGTGGATCTACAGTTAGATGTACCTACATCAAAACATCACACAGAAATGTAATTGAAACTTGGAAATTTGGCTAGCTTCAGTTTGCAAAACTGTCTTTTTTATGGATTTGAATTTAATGTATGTGGAATAAGTCACAGCTTTTTTTTTTTTCCAAATAATTTGATTTGATAAGGGATGGAATAGCTTCTCAGTCTTCATGCGTGTTTCTACAGACAAAAATATATTGCCTTGAAAGTATTTTTGTGCATATCACTAACAACAATTTAATTCCGTCATTTCAAATGTCTTGGGGAAGCAATTTTGAAAATATAGCAGACCATTAGAAATATGGTCACATATGGAATGCACACATACACACTTTTTTCTGCTGTTTTTCTGTTAACTTTCAGAAAGACAAGTGAATTTTCAGTCTTGTCACAGAAAATATTTTTAACCCCTTTTGCGAAGTTTATTCAAGTCGTGATCAGGTATTAGATTCTGCAGGTTATTTTGTTGCCATGCATGCAGATCTTCATAGAGATGACTCCTTATAATTTATCTGTACAATCTTTAAATATGTGAAAGTACACAAAAACCAATTACAAGGGGCAGGACCAGTAATTCACTTAACTTGCAGTAAGGATGATTTAGATGAGCTATTAGGAAAGCATTTAGAAACCATTTGGGGCAGTTAATGGCAGGATAGTTTTCATGAGGAGATCCAGGGATGCAGGTCATACTTTGCTGTTCATAATCTCTTCCTCTCCGCTGCCCCCTACATCCCTCAGCCTTTGTCTCTTTGGACCATTCCCCAACCCTTGGATTCCATCCCCCTTCTCCTCTGTTTCTATCATTTAGATGCTTGCTTTTATTGCTCCTCTTCTCTGTCTCTTCCCTTCAGCAAGAAGCACAGGAGCCCTGGGGAGTTGAGGAAGCAGAGGCCTGAGCAGAAGGAAGGAGGTCCAAGGTGCCTCTGCCCCCTTTCAGGCCTTCTTCCTGTGACCCTACAGCAGTGATAGCCCTGGTGTAGAGCCCAAGTTCATAACCCAAAGCTAGGTGACTGGATTGTTTTCTGCTCTGAACCTCATGCAGGATGGTGGCGTGCCTCACCTCTTGGGAATGATTTGGCTCGATGTATATGATGCTGTCTCTGTTTTAGGGAGCTGAAACGATTTAGCTTCCAGTAAACAGTGAACTGGAAAAGTCCTATTTAAATGAAAACATTAGAAAAAAAAAAGAGTATTTTTCTTGTTATGGATACTACTCATGTATGACCTCTTACTTATTTGGACTTTTTTTTATATTTGTATGATCTTATCTAGATCAAATATCTTAAAAGACACCAAAATAAGTTTATAGAAAATTCAAGATTAAGATAAGCTTTGACTGTTAGAAGACAGCCTTTCATTCAAGTGTTCAGTCATCTGTAAAATTAAAAAAAAGTCAAGTTGGAAAGAAATGTCATAATCTCCACAATATCGTCTGCTAATTAAAAGTACACAAATATGTGGGTTTTTTTGGCAAATGAGAAAATTGCAGTAACCCTATTCTTTTGGAGCTTGGCTGTATTTTCTGAAGCCTACTTCAATGCTGAAGAAAAGCTCTAAAGAACTTAAAGTGTTTCTGGAAAGCACTTCTGGGTTTCATAGAGGTTATAATAGCGTATTGGGTTTGTGTGGCAAGGTTTTGGTAGCAGGGGGGGACTGCAGGGGTGGCTTCTGTGAGAAGATGCCAGAAGCTTCCCCCATGGCCAATAGAGCCAGTGCCAGTCGACTCCAAGATGAACCCACTGCTGGCCAAGGCTGAGCCAATCAGCAACAGTGGTAGCGCCTCTGGGATAACATATTTCAGAAAGGGTAAAAACTGCTGCACAAGAGCAGCTGGAAAAG